>NC_080590.1:71869218-72170000 GCF_029962835.1 Magnolia sinica | reverse complement strand
ATATTCAGTTTTGTAAAGAATTCCATGAAGGTCTCATGCTCCTCCATTCTAAGATGTTCAAATTGTGATGTTAGGAGTGGCAACTTAGATCTTTTCACTGTGTTGGTTCCCTCATGGGTTGTTTCCAACAACTCCCATGCTTGTTTTGAAGTACTACACATACTAATTTGATTAAGAACTTCTTGAGACACTGCACAGTAGATAGCATTCATTGCTTTAGCTTCAGAAGTTTATTTTTCCTTATCGAATGCTGTTAACATTTCTTTGGATTTTGGTTTGGAGATGGTTATGCCATTTTCAAGTACCACTTGACCGGTTGGGGACGCATCCGTTTTCAATAATGTCCCAATCATCATGATCCAAAGATCTCAGAAAGTAGTGCATCCAAGCCTTCTAGTAGGCATAATTTGAACCATCAAAGATAGGAGGTCTAGTTATAGATGAGCCCTCTCTTTTGGCCATGATTCCAACTTCAGTCAAGACCATGAAATTGCAGTAAGAACCGCTTTAGTAGAAGTTAGAATATGTCAAAGTGTCATAGAAGGGGGTGAATATGACTTTATAAAATCTTATGAAAATTTAAAATCCTAGTATCCTAATCTTGATTTAATATGAAACTATCAAGATATCTTCCATTCGACTTTACTGGCTTCCAAGCCCGATAGAGGATCCAATCATAAGACTATTCAATGTTTCAATAATATGGCAACTTAGTCTATGATGAACGAATTATGTGACTATTTGTGGGATGTGATTCTTATTAGTACTAAGTAATCATGTTGGCATGCTTTGTGAGAACATTCAAAGAAAACATAAAAGAGTAATGCGCAAATAACATTCTCAAACATAGTCGTTTATAGTGGTTCAGCTACGTGCCTACTCCACTTCCAACAGACGCACACAACCTTTGAGTGTACCAGATCTCACTAACGAAGGTTTTAAATCAAGTTCACCTCTAACCTTCATAACCTACACAAGGTCGACTCTATGACCTACACAAGCAACCTGGACATGTCTCCATGCGACACAAGTTTATGCCCCACACAAGAGCAAGGGTCAACACACAGCACCCAGGTTTTATACTTTACACACGAGCAAAGGATACACACAAGGAACCTAACCTTTTAGGACACACAGGCCAAGGATCCACACAAGGAACCTAACTTTTGGGCCACACAAGCTAATGACCTAAGTTTATGCTTTACAAGAGCAAGGATCAACATACAGCACCCACACATACACTCCCATCGGAGGCCTCCTCTGAGGACTTGAAAGGGGTGAGAATCACCTGTGACCTAATCCTACACAAAGGAATGATCAGCAAGGTCTCTGGACTGTAATGACTTATAGATAAGTAGATGAGCGTCATTAAGCGCGTTGATGAAGATCTCCTCCTTTGGTGATGAAGAATCTTCAGCTCCCTTGAACCGCGACACTGATGATGCTTCGATGTATGGCGACAGATTGGGTCAAGGTTATGTTGGTAGTTACTCTATTAAATGATAATCATTGAAGAGAGGTAATTTCAAGATCTTAGGCATTTAAGAGATCCCAGCTTAATGATTTACCATTAAGGTGGTAGCTAGAAGATCCTTGAATGCGGAAGTTCATTCACCAATCCACTCTATTGAATGTTAATGATGAGGGTGGATTGAGGAATGAACTCCCATGAGAAAAGGGGCTTAGGGTAGATGATATGTAGTTACTCTCTCAAAGCTCTCTCTCTTTTTCTCAATACAGCAACCAAAAGCAAGCTCTCCTTAAATAGGCAAAAAGATCCAATGGTAATAAAATAGTCAGATTTTTGACAGAGTTCGTTGTCATCGCACAGGCTTCGATATCATCAATCGTATACTTTCGATGATGTTGAAGGTCCGTTCGATGATATGAACTCAACTGTCAAACGCAACAAGATCTTTTTGACCAAGGCTCGTAATATCGAACGTGCTTTGATGGCATCGGAATTTGAACTCTGATTTCATCGACACATGGTTCGATAACTCGACAATGAATACATGAGAGCAGGCTGGACTTGAAACTAACTGGCTACGATATTATCGAGCCTCCCTCGATATTATCGGATTTCAAATGTCGATGATATCAATACCCAGATCGATACATCGATCTTTTTTAGAAGATTTTCCTGTAAACTCGCTAGACAATCCTTTGTCCGATTTCGATCTTATCGACCTATTTTCAATATTATCGCCATTTGAATATCAATTTTATCAAGAGTGTGTCGATTCCTCGAACATATCCAGAAGATTTTCCTAAAAGCTCGCTGGACTAGTTGGTCCAAATTCGATATCATCGAAGCTCCGTCGATATCATCGGAAATTTGAGATCCGATGACATCGAGGCTTGCTTCGAGATATCGATAAAATATGATTTTCCCAAACAGCATGTTGGACACAAACTAGCCAGATCGATTATATCGAGTTGTCTCGATGTTATCAGTATTTGTATGTCGATGATATCGAAGAGTCCATCAATGCATCGAGAATGTTGCCCAAGGATCAAGTTGGTTGCTAGACACAAGATGTCCTCAATTCGATGATATCGAGTACTTTTCGAGCACATCGATAACAGGTGCTCGATCACATCGATGTGATATCGATATATTGAGAAAGGTTGAAAACTTAGAAATTTTCCTGTTTTCATACTTAAACACCTATGTTGTTCTACTCATTTTAAGGTTTTATATACCTGAGTGTTTTGGGACATGGGATGTGATGCTTAATTTACATCCAGTTGAGGCAGATGCTTGACTGATCTTCCTATGGGCTTCCTGTGGGGCTCACTTGACTTGTTGACTCAACACTCACACTAATTGACAAACCAGGGCACTTTCAATATCCCCCTTTATCAATTACATGATAAAACACCTAATCACACCTAAAACAACATCCTAAATTGTGTGTACATGATCCTTTACACAATTTTACAAAGATACTACACAATTTTGACTTAAATAGTTGCTCCCCCTGTCTTCTTTGCAGCTGCTCCCTCTATCACCTGTATCACCATGCTTTAAAAAAATAGAACAAATGTGTTCTCATGGTGGGATTTGTTCTCCCCCTTTTTGTCAGTCATTGACAAAGGTTAGCATACACTAATAACAAATCAAATGACTGAAGTTGACAATTAAGAAACTGGAGAAATTATGGCAAAGGAGAGCTGAGATTTCTTCAAAAGTAGATAGCAACATATCTAGAAAAAGTTAGAAATCACCAACCAGCTCACAACCTCTATGGATATACAATAATTATCAGAGAAGCAATCCCCATTTATACCATGCATTCCGTAGATAAGTAGAAGGAGATTCAAATAGATTATCAGTGAATAATGTGAGCAGATAGACTTGGCAGAGAATAGGCATCAAATATATATATTAACATTTAGCCATCAAAATATCCAAACGAAACTGCCCAAGCTTGGCAGTATTGAAGTATCCAAAACAAAACACATCATCCAAATATCCAGCCCAACCATGGGAATATCAAAATAAAGTATTTTCCTCCTCTAGAGGATGAACAACCCTAAAATGTTTTAATCCAACCACTGGTTAGATAATCACAAGAAAATCATGTTGTCCCCAAAAAGAATTCAACCACAGTGTCTAGATATAGCCACATCCTTACCAACCCTTCTTTTAGCACTTAAGGTGCTCGAGTTTCTCCATCGGTCAGCAACTCAACTACTTGCTGTGTGGTATGCTGGAGAGCTTCAATTCTGTCCTCAATTGTTGTCAGACGCCTTTCGCAGTTGTAAAGATGCTCGTCAATACTAGCTAGACCATTCAGCAGATGACATTCAAGTTGGTGATCCCAGCGATTTGTGATTAACGCAGGACTATGAAACGGCGTCCGATTAGATCCCCATGGTGTTGGCAGATATGAGTGCTGATCATTCTTGACGCCAAGAGTCTATGCAGGAGGACTATCCGATTGATAGGATGTAGTTAGGCGTAACTGTTGTGCCTACTGGACTGCATCTTAATCAAACCATACTTCCGGATGAATAGCATCAGATGTTACTGGTAGGCCCACATATTGAGCTAGCTTTCATATGAGCGAAGGGAATGGTAGTGTATCATGATGGTCCCCTCTGATTATACGAGCTAGCTGACCTAGAATAAGAGTTGGAAGGCACACTTGTACCTCTCAATAGACATCATATGGACATTAAGTACAAAGGGAGTAAGATGACTTTCCTTTACGTCACATGAATACACATTAGTCCCAAAGATGTTGTGGAGAATTTTGAAGGAGGGTCTAAGGTGGTTGACATGAAGAGTGTTTTCATCATTCCTAAGAATTGTGGTGCCATGATAAAATAGTCGTGTTATCTCACCCCATACTCCTAACCCATTTAGATTGTGTTCTGTGACTAGGATTCGAGTTACTTCTAGGTTTAGGAGACGGCCAAGTATGATTGGAGTAATAAGTTTCATGTGATGCATGAGCTCCAATTGAATACATGGGGATTATCATGAACAATATGGCAGCTGTTGAAAAACTGATGAATCAACTCAAATTGGTAGGGTCCACCATGACTGAGTATATTTTGCCACCCTATTACTTCTAATAGGAGATCCACCCCGAATGGTTCGATTGCGCTGTTAAGAACAATGTGCTCTGCTATTGTAACTTATTCCCAAACCAAATGGTTGGGACGAGACTTACTTGTTTCTGGTTACTTATTCTTTGATTTTGATGATTTGGAGTGAGTAAGATCCTTACCTTTGCCTTTCACCATTATTTCTTTTGAGAAGAGGGCTGGAAGAAGGATATAGATCAAAGAAGAATAATCAGAGAAGAGAGAGCAAATTGAAAAAGGTTCATACTATCGTTTCTCATTTATAGCAGAGATTGCCAATGATATCAATATCCTTTCGATGTCATTAAACTCAGGCTCATAATGATATCGAAGACTGTATCGATGATCGTTGGAAAGGACCAACAGTTAAAGACTAATAGCTATCAAGACTGATGGAATTTATAACCATTGGAAAGAACCAACGGTTAAGAATTGTATTCCTGAGAGCCATCAATGAGATCGATATTTGTTCGATTTCATTGAGTATGTCAAAAAATTGGAAGTTATCTCTCTTGACCTACAAAACATGGTTAAAACATGAAAATATACCTATACAATACATGTTTAACCATACAAAAATAAGAGGACCATAGTCCTCAGATATGTCAATTCGGCTCATGTTTGACTTGCCTTGTCATCAATTTGCACATAATCCAATTGATTTCTAAAGATTGTTAAACTTGTTTGCATCTAGGGGTTTAGTTAGTATATCAGCAAGTTGATTTTCTGTAGACACATAGTCTAACACTATGATCTTTTCTTTAACAAGTTCTCGGATAAAATGATGTCTAATGTCGATATGCTTGGTCCGAGAGTGTTGAACCAGATTCTTTGAAATGTTGATAGCACTAGTGTTGTCACAGAAGAGAGTCATTGTTAACTGATCAATTCCATAATCTAGTAGCATCTGTTTCATCCGTAGGAGTTGAGCACAGCAACTACCTGCAGCAATGTATTTGGCTTCAACAGTGGATAGGGATATCGAATTCTGTTTCTTGCTCTGCCAAGATACTAAACAATTTTCAATATAAAAACAGCCGCCACTAGTTGACTTGCGATCATCTAAATTTCTAGCCCAATCAGCGTTTGAATATCCAGCAATGATGGTAGATGTTTCAAATGGATACTATAAACTGAAAGAGGTTGTCCTAGCTACATACTTGATGATTCTTTTAACTGTTGTTAGATGAGATTCCTTAGGATCTGCTTGATATCACGCACATGCTCCCATGCTAAAAGATATATCTAGACGGCTTGCAGTTAGATACTGACATACAAAGATCCCATTGTGCAATTGCTTCACATGTAGTCCTAAAAAGAAGTTCAACTCACCAACCATACTCATTTCAAATTCAGATTTCATGAGATCGGCGAAGTTATGAACAATATCTTCATATGTAGAACCAAAGACTATGTCATCCACATAGATCTAGGCAATGAGCAATGAATTCCCTGTCTTTTGAGTGAATAGTGTTTTATCTACACTACCCCTGCAGAATTTATGGTCCAGAAGAAATTGCGTTAAACGTTCATACCAAGCACGTGGTGCTTTTTTGAGACCATAAAGTGTTTTACTTAATCGATAAACATGTTAAATATACTTGGGGTCTGAAAATCCCTTAGGTTGTTCCACATAAACTTCTTCATCAAGTACTCCATTGAGAAATGCACTTTTGACATCCATTTGAAATAGTTTAAATTTCAATGCACATGCAATTGACATGAGAATCCTCATTGACTCAAGGTGAGCTACAGGAGCAAATGTTTTATCAAAGTCAATGCCTTCTATCTGTGAATATCATTGAGCTACCAATCTTGCTTTATTCCTAATCACATTGCCGGATTCATCAGATTTATTCTTGAAGATCCATTTGGTTCCAATGATATTTGTATTAGGTGGTCTAGGAACCAAGTATCATACCTCATTTCTCTAAAATTGTTGAAGTTCTTCTTGCATAGCATTTATCTAATATTCATCTTGAAGAGCTTCCACAATATTCTTGGGCTCAATCTTTGAGGTAAAGCAAAGATGACTATAAATACTTTCTATTTGATGTCGAGTTCTTACACCATCATTAGGATCTCCAATGATTTGATTTAGAGGGTGATCCTTAATGATGGGTATGGTAGATGACAGTTGAGGTTCATTAGATGTGAAAGTTTTGTTATCTGATTTACCTAGAATGCATGAATCCACATCATCTTCTAATTCATTCACGAAACTTTCTTCTTCATGAGGTTGGTCATCAACCACCACATTAACTTATTCTTGAATGGTGAGAGTTCTTAGATTATATACTTTATAGGCATGACTATTCAGGGCGTATCCTAGAAAGATGCCTTCATCACTTTTAGACTCAAACTTACCTAAGTGTTCTCTGTCTTTCAGGGATATTATAACATTTACTGCCAAAGACACGGAAGTGTTTCACACTAGGTTGTTTTCGGTACCATATCTCATATGGTGTTTGTTTAAGCCTGCTCTCATATATACTTTATTTTTTATGTAGCAAGCAGTATTGACTGCTTCAGCCCAGAAGCTTTTGGCCATATCCTTTCCATTTAGCATAACTGAGCCCATTTCCTGTAGTACTCGATTCTTTCTTTCAACAACTCCATTTTGCGAAGGAGTTTTTGGGGCTGAGAATTCATCGTGAATTCCTTTCTCATCACAACATTTTTGAAATCGCTCATTTTCAAATTCACCATCATGATCACTCCTGATACGATTTATGCAGTATCCTTTCAATTTTTAGAGTCGCTTTGCCATAACTACAAATTCATCAAAAGCATCAGATTTTTCTTGAAGAAAAGTGACCCAAGTAAATCTGGAGTAATCATCCACTACTACCAAGAAGTATCTTTTCTGCCATGACTTTCAACTTAGTGGGACCCACTAGGTTCATGTGTAACAAGTCCGATGGTTTTGTTGTTGCTATGGTGGTTGTCTTTTTATCTCCAACTTTTATCTGTTTACCCTTTAAACAATCAGCACATATAATCTTTTCTTCTTTTCTAATCTTGGGAAGACCTCTTACTAAGCTTTTTAAACTTAACTTGGCTAAGTTTTGGTAGTGCACCTGACCCAGCCTTTGGTGTTATAGTTTGGACTCGCTTTTCATAGCCATATTACATTTTGTGGACAATACATTCTCATTACAACTTTTAATTATGTAGCAGTTGTCACTTGTGCATAAACCTTTCATGATAGATTTTCCTATTTGATATAAGATTCTACACACCTCTTTTGAGAAGGTGACCAAGTGTTTTTTGTCGCAGATTTGTGAGATACTAAGGAGATTATGTTTGAGACCTTCCACACAAAGAACATTTTTAATCTTGGGGAGTCCTGATCCAACTATTGTTCCTTACCCAATTATTTTGGCGGAGCTCCCATCTCCAAACGTGACTGTCCCACCATCAAAATTTGAATACTCACAAAAGTGGGTTTGGTCACCAGTCATGTATCTGGAGCACCTACTATCAAGGTACCATTTTAAACTATTACCGACTTTCAAAGCTGTATGAATTACTAGGCAATTGTTCTGACCTTTCGTACCCTCTAGTTCCACACCATTGGCCATGATTCCAACTTTAGTCAAGATCACTCTCTAAGTGGTGAAGCCCATAAGAGAGACCCGCTCTAATACCATGTGAAATTGCGGTAAGAACCGCTTTAATAGAAGTTGGAATTGTCAAAGTGTCCTAGAGGGGGGTGAATAGGACTTTATAAAATTTTATGATAATTTAAAATCCTATTATCCTAATCTTGATTTAATATGAAACTATCAAGATATCTTCAATTCAACTCTACTGGCTTCCAAGCCAGACAGAGGATCCAATCACAAGACTATTCAATATTTCAACAATACGGCAACTTAGTCTATGATGAATGAATTATGTGACCATGTGTGGGATGTGGTTCTTATCAGTTTTAAGTAATCATGTTGGCATGCTTTATGAGAACATTTAAAGAAAACATAAAAGAGTAATGCACAAATAACAATCCCAAACACAGTCGTTTATAATGGTTCGGCTACATGTCTACTCCACTTCCAGCGAACACACTTAGCCTTTGAGTGTATCGGATCTCACTAACGGAGGTTTTAAATCAGGTTCACCTCTAACCTTCACAACCTACACAAGGTCGACTCTAGGACCTACACAAGAAACCTAGACATGTCTCCACGAGACACAAGTTTATGCCCCACCCAGGAGCAAGGGTCAACAGACAACACCCGAGTTTTATACTTTACACACGAGCAAAGGATCCACATAAGGAACCTAACCTTTTAAGCCACACAGGCCAAGGATCCACACAAGGAACCTAACTTTTGGGCCACACAGGCCAAGGACCTAAGTTTATGCTTTATAAGTGCAAGGGTCAACATATAGCACCCACACGTACTCTCCCATCGGAGGCCTCCTCTGAGGACTTGAAAGGGATGAGAATACCTGTGACCCAATCCTACACAAATGAATGATTAGCAAGGCCTCTGGACTATAATAACTTGCAGATAAGTAGATGAGCCCCATTAAGCACGTTAATGAAGATCTCCTCCTTTGGTGACGAAGAATCTTCAGCTCCTTTGAACCGTGACACTGATGATCATTGAAGAGATAGAGTAATTCCAAGATCTTAGGCATTCAAGGGATGCCAGCTTAATGATTTGCCATTAAGGTCGTAGCTGGAAGATCCTTGAATGCGGAAGTTCATTCACCAATCCACTCTATTGAATGTTAATGATGAGGGTGGATTGAGGAATGAACTCCCATGAGAAAAGGGGCTTAGGGTAGATGATATGTAGTTACTTTCTCAAAGCTTTCTCTCTTTTTCTCAATACAGCAACCAAAAGCAAGCTCTCCTTAAATAGGCAAAAAGATCCAACGGTAATAAAATAGTCAGATTTTTTACAGAGTTCGATGTCATCGCACAGGCTTCGATATCATCAATCGTATATTTTCGATGATGTCGAAGGTCCGTTCGATGATATGAACTCAACTGTCAAACACAACTAGATCTTTTTTACCAAGGCTCGATGATATCAAACATGCTTTGATGGCATCAGAATTTGAACTTCGATTTCATTGACACACGATTTGATAACTCGACAATGAATACATGAGAGTAGGCTGGACTTGAAACTGACTGGCTACGATATATCAAGCCTCCCTTGATATTATCAAATTTCAAATGTCGATGATATCGATACCCAGTTCGATACATCGATCTTTTTTAGAAGATTTTCCTATAAACTCGTTGGACAATCCTTTGTCCGATTTCGATGTTATCGACCTATTTTTGATATTATCGCCATTTGAATATCGATTTTATCAAGAGTGTCTCGATTCCTCGAACATATCCAGAAGATTTTCCTAAAAGCTCGCTGGACTAGTTGGTTCAAATTCAATATCATCGAAGCTTCGTTGATATCATCAGAAATTTGAGATCCGATGACATCGAGGCTTGCTTCGAGATATCAATAAAATATGATTTGCCTAAATAGTACGTTGGACACAAACTAGCATGATCGATTATATCGAGCTGTCTCAATGTTATCAGTATTTGTTTGTCGATGATATCGAAGAGTCCATCGATGCATCAAGAATGTTGTCCAAGGATCAAGTTGGTTGTTGGACACAAGATGTCCTCAATTCGATGATATCGAGTACTTTCCGAGGACATTGACAACAGGTATTCGATCACATCGACGTGATATCGATATATTGAGAAAGGTTGAAAACTTAGAAATTTTCCTGTTTTGCAAAATAAGTTTTCATACTCAAACACCTATGTTGTTCTACTCATTTTAAGGTTTTATAAACCTGGGTGTTTGGGACATGTGATGTCAGGCTTAATTTACCTTTGATGAGTTCGAAGCACACATCCAATTGAGGCAGATGCTTGACTGATCTTCCTGTGGGCTTCTTGTGGGGCTCACTTAACTTGATGACTCAACACTCACATTAATTGAAAAACCAGGGCACTTTCAAATCACTCTCTAAGCGATGAAGCCCTTAAGAGAGACCCTCTCTGATACCAATTGAAATTGCGGTAATGACTGCTCTACTAGAAGTTGGAATAGGTCAAAGTGTCATAGAGGGGGGTGACTAGGACTTTATAAAATTTTATGACTATCTAAAATCCTATTACCATTATCTTGATCTAATATAACAATTTATCAAGATATCTTCAACTTAACTCTAATGGCTTCCAAGCCAAATAGAGGATCCAATCACAAGACTATTCAATATCTAAGCAGTATATAAATTTACTCTATGATGGATGCACTGAGTGATTGTGTGTGAGATGTGATACTTATCAGTTCTAAACAATCATGCATCATCTGATCATTCAAAGTAAACACAACAAGAGAATATACAAATAACAATCTCAAACGCAGTCATTTTATAATGGTTCGGTTATATGCCTACTTCATTCCCAGCGGACACACTCAACCCTTGAGTGTACCGAATTTTACTAACAAAGGTTTCAAATCACGTTTACCTCAAACCATTACAACCTACACAAGGCTGACTCTAGGACCTACAGAAGGTACCTAACATGTCTCCATGAGACACAAGTTTATGCCCCACACAAGAGTAAAGGTCAACACACAGCACCCAGATTTTATGCCCCACACAAGAGCAAAGGTCAACACACAGTACCCAGATTTTATGCCCTACACAAGAGCAAAGGATCCACACAAGCAACCTAGGGTTTTAGGCCACAGAGGCCAAGGATCCACACAAGAACCCTAGGGTTTATGCCCTATACAAGAGCAAAGGTCAACATACAACACCTGAGTTTTATGCCCTACACAAGAGCAAAGGATCCACACAAGGAACTTAGGGTTTTAAGCCACACAGGCTAAGGATCTACACAAGAACCCTAGAGTTTATACCCTACACAAGAGCAAAGGTCAACACACAACACCTAAGTTTTATGCCCTACACAAGAGCAAATGATCCACACAAGGAACCTAACTTTTAGGCCACATGGGCTAAGGACCTACACTAAGGACCTAAGTTAATGCCCTACATAAGAGCAAGAGTCAACACACAACACCCACACATACTCTCCCGTCAGAGGCCTCCTATGAGGACTTGAAAGGGGTCAGAAGCACCTTTGACCCAAACCTACAAAAGGAATGATCAAAAGGATCTCTGGACTCTAATGACTTACAAATAAGTAGGTGAGCCCCATTAAGCACGTTGATGAAGATCTCCTCCTTGATGACAAAGATTCTTCAACTCCCTTGATCCGCAACACTTGATGATGTACCAATAAAGGTGATAGGTTAGGTTAAGTTTATCTTGGAATCTACTCTAATAAATATACCTATTAAAGCAATGGAGAGATTTCAAGGTCTTAGGCATTCAAGGGATCCCAGCTCAAAGATTTGCCATTAAAGTGGTAGTTGGATGATCCTTTAATGTGGAAGTTCATTCCCCAATCCACTCTATTGAATATCAATGATGAAGGTGGATTGAAGGATGAACTCCCATGAGGAAAAGGGCTTAGGGTAGATGATATGTAGCCATTCTCTCAAAGCTCTCTCTCTTTTTCTTAATACAGCAACCAAGAACAAGCTCTCCTTAAATAGAAAAAAAGTTCCAACGGTAATAAAGATGTCAGAATTTCACTAAGTTCGAAATCATCGATTTTGCTTTTGATGTCATCGAACGTATACTTTCGATGACATTAAAGCAAGGTTCGATGATACGAACTCTACTAAAGTACATACCTGAAACTTTTTGCATGAGGATCGATGCCATCGAGCGTGCGTCGATGTCATCGGAGTTTGAATTCCGATTTCATCGACAATCTCTTCGATACATCGATCATATCCACATGATTTTCAAAAGAGCTTGTTGGACAAATCTTTGATCCATTTCGATGCTATCGAACATGTATCAATTTCATCAATATTTAAATTACAATCATATCGAGACATCATCAATTCCTCGAACATTTCCAGAGGATTTTCTTATTGAGCTCGCTGGACTAGTTTGGTCTGAATTCAATAACATCAAAGCTCCCTCGATATCATCGGAATTTGAGTTCCGATGGCATCGAGGCTCGCTTCAAGTCATCGATAAATATGAGTTTTACCTTAATAGCACACTAGACACAAATTAGTCAAAATTCGATTATATCGAGTTGTCTCGATGTTATCAAAATTTGAATTCTGATGATATCAAATTGTCCATCGATTTATCGAGAATTTTGTCTAAAGATCAAGTTGGTTGCTAGACACAAGTGGTCCTCAATTCGATGATATCAAGTAATTTCCGAGGACATCGATAACAGGTGTTCGATCACATCGATGTGATATCGATATATCGAGAAAGGCTGAAAACTTAGAAATTTTCTTATTTTGCAAAATAAGTTTTCATACTAAAACACTATGTTGCTCTACTCATTTTAAGGGTTTATATACCTCGGTGTTTTGGGATATGGGATGTGAGGCTTAGTTTACCTTTGATGTGTTCGGAGCGCACATCCAGTTGAGGCAGACACTTGATAATCTTCATATGGGGCCCACTTGTCTTACCGACACAATTCTCACGCTAACTGACAAACTAGGGCACTTTCACGCACAAACTGTGTAGACTCCGACAAAACTGGGGATCGAGAAAAAATTACGTTAAGTGCTCGTACCATGCTCGGGGTGCTTGTTTAAGACTGTAAAGTACTTTGCTTAATCAATAAACATGTTGAGGAAATTTAGGATCTAGAAATCCGTTTAGTTGTTCTAGATATACATCTTCCTCAAGTATACCATTAAGAAAGGTACTCTTCACATCCATTTGAAACCGTTTAAATTTTAGAGCACATGTAATGGACATGAGAATTCGTATTAACTCTTGATGAGCTATGGGGGCAAATATTTCATCAAAATCATGCCCTCGATTTGAGAGTATCCTTCTTGTTGAGTATGAAATATTACATCTTTTCTCCTATTTATGCCTTGGTTTTATAAACATGATAGTGATTAATCTATTTAATTATGCATGTTTTCATGTGCGAGCTGATTTCGAGAGCTTAAGATGAAATTGATACCAAAAGGAAGATTTATGCTCAAAAGATTACTAAATGAAGATTTAGAGATTTGGAAGTCATTAATGAAGAATTCACATGTGAAAGATCCAAAAAAACCAAGTGAGGAATGAAGAGAATCAAAGATTTGAAGTGAAGAAAATGAATCTTGAAATTGTCCTGAAAACAAACAGATTCCTAAAATTGTCCTGAAAAAGCATATTCTGAACCTTCGAGTCTATTTTAACTGTAAAGAGTAAAGTTTGTTTTGAAAAACTGCGTAGAGTGAAGTTTATTTTGGTAAACTATGTAGAGTACGTAAATTTGAGGCAGTTTCTAGATTTTTCTAACTTGGTACGAAAGTTGGAGTTCCACAACTATAAATAAGACTCCTTAGGATGCTCCAAAGCATCTTCTAGGGTTTGGAAAAGAATCAAGCAGCATACATAAGGGTGGAGCAGCCGTCAAAGAGTTTTTCTTCCTCCCTAGTTTATTTTTCATGCTTTGTTTAAGAGATTTGGTTTCAATCATATCTATGGTGGGCTAAACCTCGTAGCTAGGGCTAAGAGGTGAAGCTTATAACATGTTTGGATGTTTATTTTACTTTGATTCTTGTTCTTATTGAACTTCATTGACTTCATGATTGAATTTAAGAAATATTTTCAGTTTTCTATAGTTTGTTGTGACTCAAATTATAATAGATGTTGTAATAGCTTGTTGTGATAGCTTTGAGTATATTTTTTTTCATTATGAGATTGTGAGATTGGTAAATCCTGTTGTTCACTATCATCTCCTGGGCATGGTAGGGTGATGGAATCCCTTCCACTCATTATAATTCTCTTCCGTTGAGAATTAAGTCAATGAAAGTTTAGATTTGATTTTATTTACTTTATCTTCCAATTGGATAGGATATAACTTCAATTCCAATTGTGTTCTTTGAATCAAGTAAGGTACCATCTTAATAGCTACAAGTGGATCCCTGGCAACCCAATTTCCACCTTTAAATTCACAAGTTTTAATAAACTTTATTCACAATTATTTCCTTTATTCCAAATTTCAAATTTAGATCTTCTTCTAGTTCTAGTTCTGGTTATTTCAAAATATGTACAAGTTTAATCCCTATGGATTCAACCTTAGTCTTACCGAGTTATTACTACATCGCGACCCTACACTTGGGGTTGTGAACAAGTTTTTGGCGCCATTGCTAGGGACTATTTTTGCATTTTTCTAAATTTAATGAGTTTTAGAATTATGTTAAGATTAGGATTAACTTTTTATTTTGTTTCTAAGTTAGGAATTTTTCTGAACTTATTTATAGAAACTTTGTTCTATGTTTTGTAGGATCCTAACCTAGCATCTCCTATCTGGTAATTTCATTCTAACTCTCTCTCTCTCTCTCTCTCTCTCTCTCTCTCTCTCTCTCTTAATCCTTATTTGTTGTCATTTTCAATTCTTAGATTTTAGGTTAGATTCTGAACTTGAAAGCTTTAAAGTTTTTCATGCCCAAGTGGGTCCGTGATAACACTCTACATCTCTTAAGTGAAGGAGGATTAGTCGAAGGGTTGCCTATCCATCACCGGATTAGACACCACATGAGATCCTTGGAGTTGATAGAAGTGATGGCTGTAAATCAACCTCAACCTCCAGTTGAGGAAACGTAGGATGAGAATGAGAGTTGAGGAAACCCAGGATGAGAATGAGGTGCATCATGCACTCCCACCTTGTACTTTTGGAGACTATTTACAACAGGCGGGGGTGAGTACACCTTCCTGTATGATTTTTCCATAAAATACAGGAAGTATAGACATTAAGCCAGGTGTGATCCAACTCCTTCTAAACTTCCATGGACTTAAATCTAAAAATCCATAACTACACATAAAAGAATTTGATGAGATAATAGCTACTTTATACTTTCCCAATGTGTCCGAGGACACAATCAGGCTAAAACTCTTTCCTTTTTCCTTAAAAGAAAAGGCTAAGACGTGGTTGCATTCACTACGTCCGAGATCCATTAGCAGATGGAATGACATGAAAGGAGAGTTCATAAAGAAATTCTTCCCATACCATAAAACGAACACCATCAGAATGTCGATCATGAACTTCGCCCAAAAGGAAGATGAAACATTCTTTCAATGTTAGGAATGGTTCAAGGATCTTGTCAGTTCATGCCTACAACACAGTTTTAAAATGTGGAGCTTAACAAGTTTTTTCCATGAATGACTAACATCTTCCATGCGCCAATTCGTCGAGATGATGTGCAATGGGAATTCATGAACAAAGATGTCAATGATGTGTGAGATTACTTTGACAAGCTCGTTGAAACTGCACAGTCCTAAGACATCTCCCCAAGACCTAGCACCACTTCTAAGCCTACTCAATCAAAGGAGAAGGGCGGAATATATATTCTGAAAGAGGAAGATGATATAAATACTAGAGTGGCTAACCTCACAAGGAAGATAGAGGCCATGGAACTTAAGAAGGATAAGGCTAAGGAAACTATTTACGATATTTGTGCTTGCAATGTACATACAACTGAAAATTGCATAACCATACCTGCTTTTCAAGAGGTACTGAATGAGCAATCAAATAACGTGAACAATTACCAAAGACCTTTTAGTGGACTCACCTTAAATACATACAATCCCAATTGGAGGAATCATCCTAATTTCAGTTGGAGGAATGGGCAAACAGCTAATCCTCAAAGGGCTCTATCTCAACTTTTAAATCAAAAGAAGCCTTAGGAGGATCCAGTTTAAAACACATTTAAAATTAGGAACTTTTCAATCAAAACACGTTACAGGCTTTCCAAGACCTTAAGAAATCCATTCAAAGGATTGAGGCACACTTAACAATTGGGGAGAAAGGGATGCTTCCAACCCAACCTCTCCCCAATCCAAAGCCGCAATGTGAAATTAGTGATCCAAGCTCTTCAAATCCAATGGAGCAAGCCAAGTCTATCACCACTCTTAGGAGTGGAAAAACAATTGACAAATATATTCTAATAAGGACTGAAAAGTCTAAGGACTCGAAAAGAAGACACTGATGATAGACCTGGCATTGCTCCACATGGGTTAGAACAGAAACCTCAAAGCAAGCCAATTGCTCCATTCCCCCAGCGATTTATTCCACCAAAATCTCTAGCCAATTCTCAGGATATTCTAGAGGTGTTGAAACAAGTGAAGGTCAACATCCCTCTACTGGATGCGGTGAAACAAATTCCCTCCTATGTTAAATTTCTAAAAGACCAATGCACAATCAACAGGCGACAAAGTATCAAAAAAAAATTCCTAATAGAAAAAGTGAGTGCCATCCTCAAGCAAAGTGTGCCACAAAAATATAAAGATCATGGTAGCCCAACTATTACTTATATAATTAGGAATCACCAAATTAAGAACGTACTACTTGACTTGGGGGCGAGCGTAAATTCGATCCCTTACTCGGTCTACGAACAACTGGGTTTAAGTGAATTAAAACCCACCTGGACCACATTGCAATTTGTTGATTGCTCAATTCGTGTACCGAGGGTGGTGATCAAGGATGTGTTGGTCTAGGTTGAAAATTTCAACTATACAGTAGATTTTATCATCCTAGATACCTAGCCCATTGCAACTATGAGCACTCAAATCCCTGTCATACTGGGCCACCCATTCCTCGCTACATCAAATGCTATCATCAATTGTAGGAACAGAGTCATGACTTTGTCTTTTGAAAATATGACATTGGAGCTCAATATCATTTTCAACATGAGAAAATAGGAAAAAGATGATGACGAGGCCCATGAAATAAATATGATAAACTCTTTCGTGGAAGATAGAGCTTCGATGACCTTATCCTCTGACCCTTTAGAGACGTGTTTAGCATACTCTCTCAATTTAGATGATGATATGATTAGGGAGATTGATGCCATGCTTAATATTGCACCGGTACTTGAGCTTAACCGGTGGAGGCCACAATTTGAGAAATTTTCCCAAACCGACACAGCACCTCTACCGTCTAACCTCAAAACACCGAAGCTTGACCTAAAACCATTGCCTAATGATCTTAAATGCCTATTTAGGTCAAGATGAGACATACCCGGTGGTGATTTCCTCCCACCTTAAGTAAGAACAGGAGAGTGAGATTATCACCACTCTCATTGAACATAAAGGATCCCTTGGATGATCAATTGCATATCTCAAGGGAATCGATCCTTTGATTTGTACTCACTGCATTCATCTTAAAGATAATGCGAAAACCTCCCGACAACCACAACGCAGATTAAATCCAAACATGAAGGAAGTGGTTAAGGCCAAGGTACTTAAGTTGTTAGATGTAGGTATTACATACCACTTATCCGATAGCCAATGGGGTGAGTCTAACTCAGGTGGTTCCTAAGAAGTCTGAAATCATCATTGTAGACAATGCCAACAATGAACTCGTGCCAACTAGAGTTACTGCTGGTTAGAGAATGTGCATTGACTACAGGAAGTTGAATACCATCACGAGGAAGGGCTACTTTCCTTTGTACTTCATTGACCAAATCTTGGAAAGGTTAGCTAGTCATTCCTATTACTACTATGAATATTCGGGCTACAATCAGATAGAGAAAGCCCTTGAAGATTAAGAGAAAACAACGTTCACATGTCCCTATGGCACCTTCGCTTTCAAAAGATGACATTCAGACTGTGTAACGCCCCTTCCACATTTCAGTGATGTATGTTGAGTATTTTTTCTGACATGGTAGGGGAATATTTAGAGGTTTTCATGGACAACTTCTCTGTCTTTGGTCCATCCTTCAACAAATGCTTGAAAAATCTTAAATGTGTGTTGAAGCAATGTGAAGAGAAAATTTTAGTTCTGAACTGAGAGAAATGTCATTTCATGGTCCCCAAGGGAATTATTCTTGGACATATAATTTCGTCCAAGGGAATTGAGGTGGATAAGACCAAAATCGATCTTGTCTCTAACCTACCACCTCCCAAAAGCATACGCGACGTGCGATCCTTCTTAGGACTTGTAGGATTCTACAGATGATTCATAAAGGACTTTAATCACATCTCCCATCCTTTATGCAATATGTTTCAAAAGGATGTACCATACGAGTGAACTGAGCAATGTCTGGAAGCTTTTACTAAGCTCAAGGCCATGTTAACTACCGCACCCATCATGTAGCCACCCGATTGGAACATCCCTTTTGAGATTATGTATGACACATCTGACTATGTTATTGGGGCAGTGTTAGGCCAGAGAAAAGACAAGAAGCCCTATCTTATTTATTATGCAAGTAGAATTCTATGTAGGTGCTGTGATGTATAAAGCAGCCTTAGTTGTCAAATTTTGATGAGACAAAATAGTTGAGAGTGTAACTTATTCATGTGATGGAAAGTTCACATTCAAGTGAAGTAAGATGGGAAGATCACCTTCAAGATCATCATATGAAGTTTGATAGTGTAAGACATGAAGATAGTACTACAAGGTTGAGATCTACTTCAAGTTTAAGATCAAGCTACTATTTCAAGTCCACTTTAAGTAGAAGATCTACTGAACACTACTGAAGATTCGAGTAGTAATTTCAAGGTATATACTTCAATGTCCAATAATTTCATGTTTAACTGACCCTAGAAAGACCCTAGACGTAGGTCCATTCATATGCTAATCATAAACGGGTTTTTATACTTTGGTTAGGCTTAAATTCAACTAGTCCAAGTGTAAGTTCGACTAGTCCAAGCTCTGGTTCAACTAGTCCAAGAAATGCTTCGACCATTCTAAGATTCAAACTCAAATTCAGAGTTTTTTTCGTAGTTCCTTGACCAGTCGAGCACTCTGCTTGACCAGTCGTGGACACTCGCTCGACCAGTCATGGGGAGCTCGGCTCGAACTCCAACAACCTATTTCATGCTCCCTCGACCAGTCGAAGGTCGATTTTATCCGATCGCGCCGAAAATTTTAAAATTAAGTTGATTCTTAAACCAGTCGAAGGAGACCTTAGACTAGTCAAAGGAACCATTTTTCATCCTATAAATAGAGGTCTTTTCTCATTCTAAATCATTTAGAAAAGTCATAAAAAGCTTTCACTTTAAGAGAAAAGTCCCTGTCATTATCAAACTATAGTCCGATAATTTTAGATCCTTTATAACTTATTTGTTTTTGTAATTCCTTAATCTCTAGTTTGTGAATCTGATTTTTTAAAAGAGAATTTTTACTCTACTTTGTGAGATCTAAGGAATTCAAACAAGTAGCCCAAGTTTTGAGTTAATTTAAAATCTGTTTAGAACTTAGAACACTTGATTATGTTTATTCGACATTGAACATCTATACATCAAGCGAAGCGGTTCTAGAGGCTACATCAACCAGCATCTTCAGAAGAAGATAATTACTCTTTGTTTATTTATTTTTGGTTTTTGAGATATTCAGAAAATCTCTGTTTTGGTTTTGACTAAGATAAGCGAGAAAATCTTAGCGCATGGTTCTAATTATGATAGCCCATTTGAAAACACAACTGTATAGGTTTTAAGGTGAACCTGAAAAAACCTTGATTATTAGTGAACGCCAATATCATGTGGGTTGTGATTATTGGGAGTGGAGTAGCTGTGACTATTTGAGAACAGTTGGTGTACACACCGAACCACTATAACTCCTCGTGTTTTGTGGTGGATGATGTATGTGATGTATGTGTGTCGAATGATTATAATCTTTTCATGTACATGTGGTGAATACTTGTAATAGATAGCTTCCTTCCTTTGCCTCTTGTTTTAGTTTGTGATCTTGATCCAAACTGCATTCAAGAAATCAGGTTGTCCTACTTAAAACATCTGTTTTTTGTGTAAGGTTGTCCTTTGAACAAGGTTTGAATCAATTTCTCAATATTATTTCAATTGAGATCTCTGATTGATTCTGTTTTATTTTAATATATCAGTTCATTATTTTTTATTTGGCATAGTCCTATTCACCCCCTCTCTGGCTGAGAGCTCACCCTTTTCACTCTAAATCTGCCCAAATGAACTACTTTACTACGGAAAAAGAACTCTTGGTCGTATTGTTCGCTTTGGACAAATTTAGGTCCTACTTGATTAGATCTAAGATCATTATCTACACAAATCATGCGACGCTCAAGTATCTTCTTTCTAAGAATGATTTTAAGCCTCACTTGATAAGATGGATCCTTCTACTCTAGGAATTTGATTTAGAAATAAAGTCAAAAGGGGAGTAAAAAGCGTAGTGGTTGACCATCTTTCAAGGCTTGATGTCCCAATACCCTTGAGATGACACCCATTAATGACATTTTCCCTAATGAACAATTGTTCAAACTCTCCCACTTACCTTGGTTCGCTGATATTGCTAATTATCTTGCCACAGGTTTCACGCCAACACATTGGAATGTGCAAGATAAGAAAAAAAATTCTTCGTCGAGGTTCATAAGTTCTTCTAGGATGACCCATATTTATTTAAATATTGCCCAGACCAAATTCTAAGTAGATGCGTGTAGACAATGAACACCAGTGTCATCTCCTTTTGTCACTCTCGGGCCTGTGGTGGTCACTTTTTTGGTAATAAGACCACAACCAAAATCCTGTAGTGTGGCTTCTATTGGCCCAATATGTTCAAGGACACTCATGAGTTCTGTAAAGCTTATGAGCATTGTAAGAAATTCGGAGCATTGTCCCATCGAAATATAATGTCTTTGAATCCCATACTGATCATTGAAGCATTTGACTACTGGCGCATCGATTTCATGGGGTCATTCCCCCAATCCTTTGGAAATTCATACATTTTACTAGCAGTAGACTATGTCACTAAATGGGTCGAAGCGATCGCGTGCCGGAACAATAACCATCGAACGGCCATTAGATTCTTAAAAGAAAGCACTCTTTCCTAATTCGGAACTCCTCGGGCCATCATTAGTGATGGAGGTTCACACTTCTGTAATAGGCCATTTGAAAGCTTAATGAAGAAATATGACATCTCTCATAAGGTGAACACTCCATACCACCCGCAGACAAGTGGGCAAGCTGATATTTTCAATGGGGAAATTAAACACATTTTGGAGATAACAGTTAACCCTGATCGCAATGAATGGTCAATCCGCTTGACCGATGCTTTATGGACCTACCATACTGCCTTCAAGACCCCAATTGGAATGTCTCCCTTTAAACTCATTTATGGAAAAGCTTGCCACTTACCCGTGGAATTCGAACATAAAGCCTACTAGACTATTAGAAACCTAAATTTTAACCTAGACAATGATGGCTCATTGCACAAACTTTAGTTAAATGAACTCAAGGAAATTCGGAATGACACATACGAGAATTTGAGAATTTACAAGGATAGGATGAAGGTGTTCCATGACAAGAACATCCTTTGAAAATCATTCTTGACTGGTCAAAAAGTCCTTTTATACAATTCTCGGTTACATCTTTTTTTCGATAAACTCCGATCTCGTTTGATCGGCCCCTTCACTGTTACTAATGTTTATCCGCATGGGGCCGTTAAGATAAAGAATCCAAACAATGGAAATGCTTTTAAAGTAAATGACATCATTTAAAGCCATTTTTTGAGAAGTTTGATTCAGCGAACATGTCCGTTGTTGGTGCACAAAAAATATACGAAGTTTCCATCATGTGTTGTTGAAAACTACAAATGATAAAGAAGGGATTTTAAGAGATAAGAAGATATCAGATAGAAGGAAGAAAGAAGAAAGAAGAATAAAAGAGAAAGGAAACTATGGAAGAAAATAATATACGAAAGAGAAAGAAAGAAGAGATCCATGGCTTTGTGCCGCGGGTCCGCGCAAACCATATTGATTACACGGGTCTGCGCAAACCCCCTCAATCCATGTCGTTGTGCGAGTCTGCGTAAACCCCTCATTCCATGTCGTTGAGCCGACCCGCACAAACCCCCTCATTCCATGTCGTTGTGCCAACCCGTGTAAAGCACATAGGTTACATGCACATGCATAGCACCCGTTTGGACTGATCACGATGGATGGTTGGGATCTGATGGAAAGCGGGCCCCACGGCACGGATATCAAGGGTTCGCACGCGTGGAGGCCTATAAATACCCCACTCCCCCTCTTGTTTGGGGACATTGAAGATTCGGAAGAAGATCAGAGCTCTAAAGAAGAAGAGAGATATGAAGGTATCAAGAGGAGAAAGAAGGAAGAAGAAAGAGGAGGCATTGTGCTAAGCCGCACAACAGCATGGTGTTGCGCAGGCTCGCGCAATAGCATAGTCTTTGTGTCCGACCGTGCAACAGCACAGCCTTTATGCCAGCCCGTGCAACAACATAGCCTTTGTGCAAGCCTGCACAACAGCACATCCTTTGTGCTAGCCCACACAACACCATGTTGGTGTGCAGTAATAAATATACAAAGAGCCAGAATGTTGTTGAAATGATCAGAGGGAATCAGATTTTTCTTCCATATAGGAATATGAGTTCGAGAAGGAGATATAAGATGATCATATCTGCACACAATTCCTCTCAATGAGATGACTAAATTGCAAGCCGAAATGCTGCCAGATTTGATATTCAAACTCTTTCAATTCTTGTATCCTAGATAATCTATCTTAGAATCAAGGGAAATCAAAGGATGTAAATGAACTCAGAATGAATAATATGATGAATGTTCTCTTTCTATTTTCTTTTTGTTATGATTATATAAGATAATCCTTCAAACCAAATACCTTTATTTCTTGTCGAGATAAAATGGCAACTCTGCTAGGAAAATTGTCTTATTTAAGATTAACATGGAAAAAGTTTCGAGAACTTTTATTGTAGTTTGGCGTCTTACCGATGCCAAAATGGTGACTCTCATCGGGAACATCCTCCCCTTCATCTCTAAGATAGAATATTTTATCATTCAAATACTAATTACGATTTCATATTCTGTTTGGAGGTTATAAGATAAAACTTCAAATTACAATCAATGGCAAACGCGACAAAGAAGGCAAATTTCTACTTCACAGTGACTGGGTTTGTGGTAGAATATGCGGTGAATCAACTTGCAGATCATGAAGTTCAATATACTGCAAGCAAAAGCATCAAATCCCGAGTTATGGCCAGAGTCATAACCTCTTCGCCACTGGCACAAGAGAATAATAACGAATGAGTTGTAGTATCATCCCGAAGAACAAGGGCCCGAAATGCAACAATTGTTAGGGTGAATTCATCTCCACAGGAAGTCAAGGGACCAATAACGCAGAATATAGCTAAAAATGTAGAGCAGGGTCGCACGGATCTACTCCAATTACTAGGGCTTTCAAATGTAGAAAAGACAGTTTGACTAAATTAGTCTCTACTCACCAACAAGAAGATGAATCACTTGACAAATTCATCAGTCGATAGAAAGACTCGGGATATCATGTCAATATCTTCCAGGAGAAATGGATCAGGTCAAGTTATGTTCAGGATGACAAAAGAAACAGTGATGAAGAAGATAGAAATATGAGATTATGATGACATATGAAAGAGATCGTGACAAAAAAGAGGAGAACAACGAGTCTAGAGTATTAATGATTTTTCAAGAAAGCAAACGACATAATAAGACAAGCATTATTTCAGCCATATGTGTTCATGAACCTTCATTCTTTGCTCAACATTGGAGCTAGTATCATTATTACGACTGAACTATTATATGATAATGCTCAAGCCCAGGAATGTTACGGCGATCGAATTATTACTACGTCCGAAAGGTTAAATAGCTTTGATTGTGAAGATTCTCAAAGAAAATCTCGCCCAATCAAAAGGGGGCAACTTAACAATACAGCTCCAATACAAAAGCTCCATGCTTCATCCCCAAAGCTTCAATGCAAAGCTCTAATGTAAAAGCTAAGCAAAGATCGAAGAGTAAAGATAAGCAACGATCAAAAGAATTATGATACAATACATGCGTTCAAGCTGCAACCAATAGCAACCATTACAAGCAAGACTATTAGGTGAAGATGTACCTAAACTCTATCGAAACAGGAATTGCGTTCGGATTCGCAGATCATCCAACATAAAGACCTTCTGAGATCTCAATACAAAAGCACATGCATTGGAGTTGATGGCTAGAAAAATGTCAGCGTTTCAAAACTCTATTATTAAAAGAAGAGGAAGTTAAGATGACAAAAGAAAAGAATTATTATCGTTATCATCGTTTCCTAGGACATTCCACAGAAGACTGCTTTACACTAAAGAATATATAACAAAAAAAAAAAGATTAATAGTGGCGAAATAGTCATAAGGACAACGTACGACATAAGAGAGGAGATAAGAGTACACAAGCCTGATTAATTCGAAATTGGGGGCAATTTTAATCTCAGGTAATCTGTATGCAATGATAAGGTATCAATATATTTGTCAAGATTTGTTGCATCAAGATATATTGTTTCTGAAGATCACTGTGATTTTGATTACGAAGATTATCGGTACAATACTTCCTAATCAAAAGGGGCCAAGACAAGTAGAGTGATGAGATAGCTTCAAAACATAAAGCCATGTATTCTTCTTCGTATGAATGAATAAGAGGTGAATTCTCAAGCAAAGGCAGATTTTCAAGCATTATCAAGTTCATGCATATTATCGCCAAATGCCATCGCCATTGTCATCGCTGTATCGCTGATGCAAAGACTATTCTATTATCAAAATTTATCAAAATCAATATTAGCAATCATGATATATCAATTATCAATTTATTATCTTCAACAAAGCCTATGCGGCCAACCATATATAAATACTACAACAGCGATGGTGATTTATTATTTACGATAGCATAACCAAGCCTATACAGCTAACTACTCATAAGACCTACCATCATCGGCAATATATATTATTCGGGTAGCAGTGAGAAGCTAGTGGCCCTAAAAAGCCCGTATAGGCCATCACATGCATACCCATGCGGGCAACGGATGGAGCCAAAGACTAAAAGCCATAAGTGGCTGTAATGACCCAAAAAATTTCGTGCATAGACCCGAGTACTACCTCCGATTTCTTAGAAGTTTTATTGTGGGTTAATTAGCACTAAACTCGATTGCTTGTGAAATTAGCATCAATCACTTTAAATTTGATCTGCAGGACTCAAAACCTGTAGAATCGTTAGCGCTATGTTACTCTAAAATCTGGGATTCAACGCTAAATCCAGTTGCTCTCGAGAATATTTGGAATCTTTGGATCGGACCTAGACCGTGCGTCGAAAGTCCGATAGCGATGATCTTAAACAGTTATGGTCACCTTGTTGGGCTTGACCATCACCTCAGAAATCAAGTCTAGATGATGTCCTAGGTCAATTTATTTGAGTCCGGAGTAAAGAGTGTGAGAACGGTGAGAAATTAAATATGATTTTACGAAATCTGAGTCGTGTCACTTGCGCGACAATTTTAAGCAATCTGACCGTTGGATTCTGACCCAATTTCACCCTCGGATCAGGGAAGATGGCCCAAGCATGTCCTAGTGCCGATGGACCTGATCGAGTTTCGGTGACCGTTGAATTGAGATTGGTTCGCCACGGCTGATCTATAAATTCGATCGGTACAAAAACTCAGACTAACCTAGATCCATGGTTAGTGAGCTTAAGTCCGACCGCACGTGGAAAAATGACCATCGGAAGTGCTCCGTTGGATCGAGAGAGGCCTGATTTGGTTATAACCTAAGTATACCTTGGCCCTGGGGCTATTTTCATCAATGTTAGGCCTATATAAAGACCTTATAACCCTCACTCTCTATTCCATACGAATTTCCTAAACCCTAGCTAAAAGAGAGAGAAGAAAAGAGAGAGAAAGTGAGAGAGAAGTTGGTGAATCATCTTGAGATTCTTTCTTGTTACCTTGCATCCTTAAACCATCACTTCTGAATCGTTATTCCGGCGATTCTAAGTTTATTCTTGGGTAAGTCAATCAAACCCTAATCTGTTTTAGAGCTTAGAACAGTCTAAGTGTTGATGTAGCTCATTTCTATTCATGCCTTAGGTTAACTAGTCGCCGTTGACGAAGACTTATCGTCTGAATCAGATCGGTGTGCTTTTTCTAGTTTAAGGTGCGGATTATATTCGTATAGGTTATGGTTTTCAAGGCTTTCAATGTTGGTTAATGATTTATTATTGTTATGAATGTAATTTCACATGCCAAATGCAATGTTTATATTGAGTTCCCGATATATATGAGTTATGTTGAGATTTGTGTATTCTATGTATATGTAGAAAGTATCATATACGTATAAAATACGAACATGTGTTTGCCATGATTAATTGTCATGTACTTGTGCTAGTTGTATGTGTGTCAACTCCTTGGCAAAAGGAATTGTCCAAAGGTGTGTTATCACCAACATACGTCATGTATGTTGGAATATGTAGTCTAAGTATTTGTAGAAATATCTGAATGGTCTAATGTGTAATATATTATCCTATTTACGGGCGTTGAGAAGAGATTCTCAACTCTCCTATTGGTGTGTATGATTTCCTACATTCAATTTACATTCCTTGTTATTTAAGTTCAAGCACTACTTATGTTAAAATTCATGTTAGGTTGATATTCTTCAAATGCTCACATACTATATGATTTGAATTGTTGTTCCGTTACTGTTTTAAATTGTTAATATGAATAGCTGTTATAAGTGAATGTGTTTGGGACTATGTAATAGTCCAGGGAATCGGTAACAAACCTGGAGTTCGTGGCCGAGGTTGTTTTCGCCACATAAGACGTGTTTGACGAACCCGAGTCGTATTAGGGTTGTCGGCAGTGGTTTGGCCACACGGAGTGTTTGCACACTCTATGTCGTTCAACTCAACGTGCGCTCGTGCTAGTCGAGTTCGTCAAGTAACCCGATTGTCCCGATGTATGTTCACCATGTATGGACACTATTGTTTGAATCTGGGGTACCAAACTTACTGATGAAATCCCGTTAACCGTTGTACCTTGATCCACTAAGACTCATGAGTCGGGCATGATGGTATGGGACACTCTGGTCGAGCTGTCGGCCTACGCTGGGGTGACGAGTCTCCCCGTAGTGACCAGTGAGCACACCAGACTCGTGAGCCGATTATGGTGGTATGGGACACTATATTCGCGCTGTCGGCCTACATTGATTGGTGAAGAGCCCTTTGTAGTGACCTCGAGCATACCTTGATACTGCAATAAGGCGACGAGCCTTAGAATAGTAACTAAGGTATGATAGGCATATTGATTGATGATGAGCCCTTTACAATGACCTAGAACAATATGATCATATGAGATTGTCTAAGACTAACGACCCTAAAACAGATCACTATTTGGGAATTGATATGAGAAAGGTACCTTAGCCTCCCAATCCTGCTGTATGAAAAGGACTAATAACCACTTGGTAATCATGTTCATGCACCGCATTGCATGTGCATAGGAGTCGTTGGCACTGTGGGAGGTTGTCATGCGTACCGTAAGATGAAAACGCTGAGGGAGTGCAGGCGAGGGCATGCATCATTTATACATACATCCTTGCATTAACAAGAGCACTTTAGACATGTTTAATTGTATTGCCTTATCATTACTGCTTAATTGATTTGATATCATGTTAACTTTTACTGTATAGTTCCACTGAGTTGATCACTCACTCCCACATTCTGGGACGGTGTTTCAACACCAACCAGACTCTGTCTTAGATGCAAATGATGACGCGACCCCTGAGGCAGAGCAAGAGTATGAGGATGATGAGGATGCGTTTTCTGTTATGCAGTTCTCAGGCGGGTTCATGTGAGTCGTGTCCTGATCGACGGAGATTCTGGGTTTTCTTTTGGAATAGATAATTTCATTTGATACTTGTATTTTGAAGATTAACACTTGTAATTATGACCTGGCAGAGCATACATATCACAGGGACTTGCACATGTACACATATATTTCTTTAAGTCTTTCGCTTGCGTCTTTCACTTATCCCTGGATTATGTTTGCAGTTTGGCTTAATCTATTCCATGTTTTATGCACTCATACAGACAACATACATCCATCATTATATCTGTTGCATAAGTGATGTTTTGGAACTCAGGAGCTGAGTTATGCTCGACCCCCGAATTTCAGGGCGTTACAGTGGCCAAAAATTCCACAACGGCTAGTCACTTGTGAGACTAATGCCATCTATATAGCTTTTAACAGCGTCACGAGGAAGGAGAAAATGCCCTCTCGTGAATGGGTTCGACCTTGCAGGCGAAGAAAAAGTGGGCCGCAATGTACGCTCTTTTGCCATTGTCCATAGATAGCCAACTATGCATAAGACCCTCCAGATTCCTGGCTTGATTTTAGTAGAAACTCATGAGGACAGGGTCTCTAAAACAAAAATACTCCCTCATTGATAGACTGGCGACCTTGGATTTGGTACCCCAAGGTAGCCTTACGCGCCCCGTGAACTCTAAAGAGTTACCGCGGCCAACCCTGTGCGTAAATCCCACCAAATTTATGGCCCCGATAAATTCACTGGGCTCCTCTGATGGATAGCAGTTTTTGAAATCCTCGGCCGCGATAAGTCCAGCAAACTCATAAGAGTTATAGAGACCATTCGTGTAAGACCCGACTCCAACTACTTATGAGTCTAAAAAACTGTGATCACTCTACTACTCAAGAGCTTAAACTATGTAAAAGTGCCCAATCCAGTCAAGTCAAGTCAAGTCGAGTCAAGTTAAGTCTAGTCGAGTCAAGTTCAGTCAGGTCAAGTCATGTCCAGTCAAGGTATGTTCAATAAAAGTATACTAGATCCACTACTCAAGAGCTTAAATTATGTGTAGCATAAAAATGCTGCAGATATATACATGATCATTTATTTTTAAGATATGCTCAAATATGCAATTGGTTGATGAAAAATCTCAAACATTGATTAAACAACATAAAGAAATGTGTTTCTCTTGAATTAGGTTCAAACTACAGCAATAACAAGTTTGTTCAAAATACTTGCTACTTTCTATTCAAAGTTAAATTCTTCAAGATCAACTACAAGTCTTTAATTATAATATGTTTATCCTTCCGAAGAGAATAATGATGCCTTCTTGTCTTTTTCTTTCCTAATAATGAAAGTTCTCTCGTGAAATCTGTAGAGGTGGAGGAGGATGAAAATATGAAGAATTATCATTCTCTTTTGGACAATCTAAAAATTCAAATGTATTCTCTAGATTCTTCAAAGGAGCATCAAATGCTATCTATTCTTCAAAGGTATCAACAAGCTTCATTTCATGAATATTATCTTTTGAAGAAATCTTTATGCAAAGTTGGCCTAGAGTGAGGGCATGATCTATTTCTTCAAAGTAACTTATGCCTTGGTCTTTCTGATAATTTCTTATGCGCAGTGGAGGAATCCATATGGCATGATCTACTGGATAGTAATTGCACACTAAGTAATATTGATAAGCCCATCAACACATCCAACTATAAGAAGTATGAACTAGAGAATTATAGCAGGGAATTATGAAGAATGATCCAGTATGAAGGTCCAAAAGTTGCTTCCATATCAATGCCGAGTTATATGTTGATAATGTTGGAGTGGAAGCCGATGAGGATTTGAATAGGCTCTTTCAGAATCAGCAAACATCCAAGGAGCACAAACTAAAAAAAAAAACTCAGCGGTTGAACTTTTGGAGCTGAAAATGACATCTCTGAAAGCACGATATAATGAGCAAGAATGCAACAAATGCAATGCAAAGCATGCTGATAAGCACAAATATGAAATAACTAAATCATTATCATATTGTAAATATTACAATCATTCTAAAATCTTTTAATATATTTCAAAATTATCAATACTTTATGAAACTAAATTGGAAAATTATGATATCTTGATATACTAATTCCGATTAATTTAGCAAAAAAGATTACCATTCGAAAACCTAGATTATGCAAGCTATGAATAAAGAAGTTGATCGAAGAGATTGTTGTAGTAAGAGCAACATTAAAGAACAATTCATTAGCCACAGAGTTCAAAGAAAGAGTCACCGAAGTTGATCAAAGAGATCGTTACAGCAGGAGCAGCATTGAATGATAGTTCTCTGATCAAGTTACTCAAAGATGAAGTTGCCTTAGCCGTTACAACGGCAAGCTTTGATGAAAAGAAAAGAATTACACAAACAAAGGGAGTCAAAACTGTGGCGGATGTAATTGTGGCCTTATTCATAGAAAGACGTTCAATATGATTGACCTCTATGGAAATAAAGTGCTTTTGTTGCCGCCATTATCTCTCTATCGGGGCATTCACTCAGCACTTTTGACCACGATCATTCAGTCTTCCATTCGCGTCATTCAATCTTTCATCCGGGCTTGACCATCCAGTCATCCCTCAATCACTCTTGTTCGAACTCGACTGTTGAAGTTCTTTGTTTAGGCAATCATTCTCTGATAAGTAAGCAGCTCTACATTCATGAAGAGTCTTTTGCCGGGAAAGGATTTTTGTGCAGAAGAAGATCGATCCTCCTTTTGATTTCATAAATCAATCAAAGAAGGATTAAGGGTGCATCTGTTGGTGCATAAAAATATACGAAGTTTTCATCATGTGTTGTTGAAAACTACAAATGATAAAGAAGGGATTTTAAGAGATGAGAATATATTATAGACAAGGAAGAAAGAACAATAGAAGAGAAAGGAAACTATGGAAGAAAAGAATATACGAAAGCAAAAGAAAGAAGAGATCCATGGCTTTGTGCTGACCTGCGCAAACCACATTGATTGCGCGGGTCTGCGCAAACCCCCTCATTCCATGTCGTTGAGCCGACCTGTGTAAACCCGCTCATTCTATGTCGCTGTGCCAACCCGCGCAAAGCACATTGATTACGCGGGTCCGCGCAAACACCCTTATTGGTTACAGGCACATGCGCAGCACCCGTTTGGACGTGTGCCACACGACACGGATATCAAGGGTTCGCACGTGTGGAGGCCTATAAATACCCCACTCCCCCTCTCATTTAAGGACGTTCAAGTTTCGGAAGAAGATCAAAGCTCCAGAGAAGAAGAGAGATCTAAAGGTATCAAGAGGAGAAAGAAGGAAGAAGAAAGAGAAGGCATTATGATGGGCCGCACAACAGCATGGTGTTGCGCAGGCCCACACAACAGCACAACCTTTGAGCTGGACTGCGCAACAGCACAGCCTTTGTGCCGGACTACACAACAGCATAGCCTTTATGCCAGCCCGTGCAACGACACAGCCTTTGTGCAGCCCGCACAACAGCACAACCTTTTTGCCAACCTGCACAACTGTCACGCCCCAAACTCAGAAACCGAGCTCACAAAATTCTCGATCGCCAAATCTGGCGCCGACAGCCTTCGTAGTACCCCATTCTCGGTTCCGGCATCTATACACCAGGTTCCAATCCTGGGATCCTACAAGGAGGATTTCAAGCATGATTTTGATTCAGTATAAGCATAACCATAAGCATAACCCACGAACAATAACCACAAGAACACCATCACAAAATCCACTATGATCAAAACTTTGAATACAGTGCGTATGAAAGGAAATACAAGAAAATGATAATAACAGAAACTCCAAAAGGTCGGTTGTACACTCCAACTGTGACAAGGCTACGGCTGCATCCTGGCATCACCTGCACGCATCAATTGTGCATAAGCTTATAGAAAGCTTAGAAGGCGGTGTAAGTATGTGCGCAATATGAGCGTGCTCAGATTGTAAGATCAGAGTAATGCGAAAACATGCTGATGAGTACATGAATGCAATCAGCCGTACCAAGGCTATGCGGTGCAAGATATGAATGCTATCGGCCATGTCAAGACCATGCGATGTGAGATGCAGTTCAAGCATGCCAATCCTCATCATATATCAGTACAGTTCTCATTCTGGATAACCACCGAGGTTTAGTACACTCCAAACAGCACTGCCACACTCCTAGCCCCACAGTCCAAGTGAGCATAAGAAACCTCATTATCCGCCTGGCCAATAGTCTGCCAATACCTATCCGGCTCATCGATAGTGGACCCATTCACGAGCTGGTCAAACTCAGCCTAGTATTGCCCCCTACTCTCGGGTGAGTAAGGCCACACCCCTTTCCAACCGACTATGACACAATGGGAGACAGCCTCCTGGTATTCGGCCCTCATGCGCTCATATATCTACTCGGTCTAGACGTTGGAGTCATCCTCTGGTACCATTGGGTTTAGAGATTTTCACCCAGGGACATCTATGGCGCCCCGATGCTTAGTAACAATATTTTCAGTATCCAATCATGCCATCCACGATGTGTCTGTGGAGGTCATAACCCTGATGTCGCTAGAGCGTATAGTAATCATGTCATACAAATATGAAGTGCATGAATCACACTACCAGTCATGCAACAGTCCTGCGCGTACCACGTGCTCATGAAGGGCAACTCCGCCTATCAGGGAGCCCATAAACAATCTGCCCGAAGGCATATGCTATGACCAGTCACTCTTCATATCAAGCATACATTTGATGCGTATGAGCATGAATCATGGATCTATACTAAACAAGTTATGTGGTGATGGACTCTGTTCATAACGAAGATGGGCCTAAACGAACTACACATTACAAGTATGGGCCTATCAATGAGCCCTAAAGAGAGTTATAATGCGGACATTTAACCAACATTATCTTTACAATGTGGACATCAAACCATCATTGCTCCCAAGGCATAGCCCGCTATAATTGTCAACACATATATCATGGTGGAATCACACTACAATGGGCCTTATGTTCATCCTATTAGGCCTCGACCCATGGGCCTGCAATACGTCAAATGAGCCTCATACCATGGGTCTCATATATCAAAGCGGGCCTCAGTGGGCAGGCCACAAATACATCAAGTCGGGCCTAATCACATGGGCCTTGCATACGTCACAATGGGCCTTATAATATGGGTCTCATATCTATTAAGGCGGCCTTAACAACGGGCCTCATACAAATCAAGGTGGGCCTCAACAATGGGCCATAAATATGGTAAGTGGGTCACTCCACATGGGCCACAAGTATATCAAATGGGTCACACTCAAATATAAGTGGTGATAAGGATTTTCACCATTAGAATTCCCAAGGGTTTAATGGTGGATGTTCAAACCCACTGTTTTCTATAATGTGGTCTACCTGATCCTAGATCTGTCTTATATATATATAATTTTTATTCCATCACAGACCTTAAAATATTCTCCTAAATGATTGGACGGTTTGGATGAAACACATACATCATGGTGGGTCCCATAGAAATGGACGGTATAGATAAATCACGTGCCTCATGGGGGGTTCCACATTGATGAAAGGTATGGATACACCTCATACATCAGTGGGTCCCACGTGGGGCCCACCATAATGTTTATTTTCCACCCAATCTGTTCGAAGGTCACACGGACCCAGGTGAAGTGGAAAAACAAATTTCATATTGATACAAAACTTCCGTGACCCAAAAGGGTTTCAATGGTAGACGTTCAACCCAACACTGTTCCCTGTGATGTGGGCTACCTGAGTTGTGTACATGGCTGATTTTTGGGGTGGCCCATGGTCAGAAGGGGGCCATCAGATTGCACGGTGTTGATGTTCTAACACATCATGGTGGGGTCCACGGCTAGGACCCGTGGTCCCAACCCAGTCCGTTCGTCCATCAGCGCGTAAGCACTGCTTGCGTGCCTTCTGGCAATAGCAGCGTCAGTTGCTGCATTTTGTTTTTTTTTTTTAAATTCCCTGTTTTTCATGTATAGGGCCCACATCTGAAAAATCCAACTCGGCCATTGGATTCTACAGCCCTTGATCGACCAAATGAGACCAATATGTGACGTATTTTTGACGAATAGAAGAATCAATGTGGGTTTTAATGGTAATACCACTATTTCCTATGGTATGGCCCGCCCAAGAATCGGATAGGTCTCAAATTTCGGCTCAACGCTTAAAATGATCTAAGGAAAAGGATGGGCGGCTTGGATTTGATTTATACATTAAGGTGGGACCTACTTGAATGGCCTACCCAAAAAGCTTAAAAATCTAAGTTTTTTTTTGTTAGCTTGTTAGAACACACCAATGTCAGTACACGCACTCCATGTTAGCTAGCCTTCACGTCCAGTGTCCAGGGACGCTGGATGGCATGGATGTAACATAAGAATCATGGTGGGTCCCACATGTACGTGGCCCACCTATTTGGATCACCTGATACTTGTGTTTTTCCTCCCGTCCGGGCCCACTAATGGGCTGGATGGTGTAGATCCAACACATCCAAATGACAGGTCCCACATGAAGGTAAATGGATTAAGAATATATACTCCATGGTGGGACACACACACTAGATGATGGGCCACACACCCTTGAATCATTATCATCATATAAAGAGAGAGAGAGAGAGAAATACACGTGAAGGGGAGGGACCCCGCCACTATTGGGCCCTCCCAAATACGATGCATACATCAAGTGGGTCCCACAATAAGTGGGACCTAAAAATGAAATTCAACGGTCGATCACCCACCTCTTGCACTCCTCCTTGATACCTTAGCCTCCTTAGCTCCTTGTCTTCACTTTTGATGGAGGTTGATGGGGTTTTGATGGTGGGGATGAGAGATGAGAGTGTAGGAAGGTGGACCACACTTGGCTTTGGGAGAGAGGAGGTTTGGACGTGGGATGTTATTGCTTGGGAGTGAAGAGAGTGAATGAGAGAGAGAGGGAAGTGATGGGTGAAAAGGGATGGGGTAGGTGTGATGGGTGATGGGTGGAGTGATGGGGTTGTAAGGAAGTGATGGGTGAAGAGAGAGAGAGAGAGAGTTGACTTTGGGAATGGGCAGGGATGGGTTGTTGTACTCGGGTATGGCTTTAACTTGATTGATTGATTGATTGATTGATGGGATAGGTCGTAGAGATTCCCTCGAAGTTCGCAACGTGCGGCATTTTTCTCAAAATGAACATAGGCCCACATCTTCTGACCTGGGTATCGGTTCGGTGGGCAAGTCGCAGCGTTAGAACAGTGACGATGATGCGATCGATAAGGTACAAGTTTCGAATCGAGCCGACATTGGTATGCAGGACTCGACTTAGGATCGCGTGCAAACATCGGATATGGGTCGAGGGTTGTCGGAATTCGACCGGGAGGAACGCGGAAGCCTATGAAATGGTACGGACTATGATACGGGTCTTACAACTCTCCCGTCCAAATAAAAATTTCATCCTCAAAATTTACACAATCATTGTAAGTAAACATAACTCATAAGGATGAGGAAACATAACATCATCATATAAAATCGGAGACAGCATACAAGATACAACGTACAATCAATCATCAAAGAGATGGGGATAGCGCTCTCGAATCTTGGCCTTACGCTCCCAAGACACCTCGTCAACAGAATAGTGACCCCACTGAACCTTCACCAAGGAAATGACCTTGGTCCGGAGGACCTGCTCCTTCCGATCAAGGATGCGGACTGACTGCTCAATGTAAGAAGCGTCCTCGCGAACCTCCAATGACTGCCAATCAATAATACGAACTACGTCTGACCCACACTTTCTCAACATAAAGACGTGAAAAATGTCGTGAACGCTAGACAACTGAGATGGTAAGGCAAGCCGATAGGCCACATAGCCAATGCGATCAGTAATCTCGAAAGGTCCTATGAATCTCGGGGTAAGCTTGCCCTTCGTACTAAATCGAACTACGCCCTTCATGGGCGAAACCTTGAGATACACATAGTCCCCTACATCAAACTCTAAGGGACGATGCCGGTGATCAACAAAACTCTTTTATCGGTTCTGAGCTGTGTGCATCCTCTGCCTAATGATATTGATAACCTCTGACGTCTACTGCACAAGCTCGGGACCTAAGAGACGCCACTCTCCAACCTCGGTCCAACAACTCAGAGATCTGCACGGTCTTTCATATAATGCCTCAAAAGGAGTCATGCCAATGGTCACCTGATAGCTGTTGTTATGCAAACTCAGCTAATCACAGATGCTCATCCTAGCTACCCCCGAAGTCAATCACGCAGGCCCAAAGCATGTCCTCAAGGATCTGATTAACCCTCTCAATCTGGTCATCGGTCTGCGGGTGATACGCGATGCTGAGCTCTAAATCATTGCCCATCACTCTCTGAAAGCTCCTCCAAAACTGAGACGTGAACCTCAGGTCTCTGTCAGAAACGATCGAGACTAGAACGCCGTGCAGTCTCACAATAATGAATAACCTCGCAAGCCGGTCCAAAGGCCAAGTCGCACGAATCATAAGGAAATGTGCCAACTTCGTTAGGCGGTCCACGACAACCCAGATGGCGTCATAACCGCGCTGAGTCCTCGGCAAACCCATGATAAAATTGGTAGATACGTGCTCCCACTTTCACGTCGGGACACTCAACGGCTGCAATAGACCAGAAGGTCTCTGATGATCGACCTTGACACGCTGGCAGGTGTCACACTCGGCCACAAAACTGGCGATCTGGCGCTTTATCCCCGCCCAAAAATACCGTCTCCTCATATCACAATACATCTTCATCGAGCCGGGTGGATAGAAAACCATGATCAATGTGCCTCGGTCATAAGATCTCTACGCAACTCAAGAATATCTGGGACACATAATCGGCCTTTAAAGTGAAGTCTACTATCAAAACCAATCTGCCAATCTGTCTGACTCTTAGATGCTACCTCTGCTCGGTAATCCTGTAACGACTCGTCTGCCTGCTGAGCCTCGATCACCCTTGCAACAAGAGAGGGTTGAATCAACAGGCTCGATAGCTGAATGATAGAAGACTGCAGACCAAAATCGAAGTCGTACTCTGTTATATCCTCGAGCATCCTCCACCCTGAATCATCATCATCATATAAAGAGAGAGAGAGAGAGAGAAATACATGTGAAGGGGAGGGACCCCGCCACTATTGGACCCTCCCAAATACGATGCATACATCAAGTGGGTCCCACAATAAGTGGGACCTAAAAATGGAATTCAATGGTCGATCACCCACCTGATGGTGGGGATGAGAGATGAGAGTGTAGGAAGGTGGGTCACACTTGGCTTTGGGAGAGAGGAGGTTTGGACGTGGGATATTGTTGCTTGGGAGTGAAGAGAGTGAATGAGAGAGAGGGAAGTGATGGGTGAAAAGGGATGGGGTGAGGTGTGACGGGTGATGGGTGGAGTGATGGGGTTGTAAGGAAGTGATGGGTGGAGAGAGAGAGAGAGAGTTAACTTTGGGAATGAGAAGGGATGGGTTGTTGTACTCGGGGTATGGCTTATACTTGATTGATTGATTGATTGGTTAAAAGGATAGGTCGTAAAGATTCTCTCAAAGTTCGTAATGCGTATTTTTTTTTCAAAATGAATGTAGGCCCACATCTTCTAACCTGGGTATCAGTTCGGTGTGCAAGTCACGGCATTAGAACCGTGACGACGGCACGGTCGCTAAGGTACAAGTTTCGAATCGAGCCGATGTTGGTATGCAGGATTTCGCTTAGGATCCCGCACAAACGTTGGATATAGGTCGAGGGTTGCCGGAATTCGACCAAGAGGATCATGGAAGCCTACAGAACGGTACGGACTATGATACGGGTCTTACACCATATTGGTGTGCAGTAATAAATATACAAAGAGCCGAAATGCTGTTAAAATGATCAGAGGGAATCAGACCTTTCTTCCATACAAGAATATGAGCTTGAGAAAGAGATATAAGATGATCATATCTGCACATTATTCCTCTCAATGAGATGACTAAATCACAAGCCAAAATGCTTCTGGATTTCATATACAGATTTGATATTCAAATTCTTTCAATTTTGTATCATGGATAATTTATCTTAGAATCAAGGAAAATTAAATGTTGTGAATGAACTCGGAATGAATAATATGATGAACGTTCTCTTTCTATTTTCTCTTTATTATGATTATATAAGATAATCCTCCAAACCAAATACCTTTGTTTCTTGTCGAAACATCCATACCTCTTATTGATCCTGTGTACTAGGATTGACCTCCTAGTCTGATGGAGGTGTAGTTAGATTTATTGCTTTCATAGGATTTAGGAGTAGGATAGTTTGCTTTCGGTTTGTTTAGTCATTGTGCTAACCAATCTTCACATTGAGAACTTTGGAAGAGTGCAATTCACCTTCTTCAGGTACTATCTTTCCATCACTACTCCTTTCTTTTTGTTGTCCCAATTGTATTGCATGCCCATATCTTTTATATTGAGGATAATGTAGGTTTTAGGTTGGGGGTGTGGATTAGGTAAACTAGTCCGTGTTTTCTTAGTTTTGAGCAAAAATTGTGAAATTTTTCAAATTTTTCAAGCTAAAAACATGTTTGGGAAATGATAATTTGAAGAATCAAGAATGCTTTGAGTATGATAATAAGATAAGATGTTGAATTTAAAATTGTTGGAGTTTGATCAATCGAGTAGACTATCGTCTAAATTCTTGCATTTAATTGATTGAGAGGAAGTTTGAATATCATGTTAATCTAAGTCACAAGACACGTTCAATTTGCTTTTTGTGAATAGTACTATAATTTCTTATTGTTAGTATGTATATCATCGAAAGATAATGAGAATTAAGTCTGGAGAATTTTATCCACTTTAAAAGATGAAAAGAACTAGTTAAAAAACAGTGAGATCAACAAAAATGTTGTGTATGGTAAAAAGATTGGAAAAGAATGAAAAAGAATGAAAAGAATGTAAAGTCTGAAAAGAATGAATAAAAAGAGACCGTCGATATAAAATCAAAAACTGGAAAAAGAAGGAAAAGAAGATAAGTTTGGAATCAGCATTTGATTATTCAACTAATCCTGAGGTGATGAGCATGGCTAGCATTATGAAATAATAGAACTTTTATGGAACGTAAGTTAAAATTCATTAAGTACATTGGGAAAACTTGATATATGAACTTATGCTCTTAATTGATTGATGAAGAACCTATTTCATTGATTGCTCGTTTAATTTGGCTCTAGGTTTTCAAATTTTCACTCTCACTTCTTTGAATTATACTCATTCATACTTGTTTAAACAAATGATTATTTTCTTGAAGAACTTTGAACATTAAGAATTGAAGATTACTTCACGCATGTTTTGCTCGGGACTAGCAAAATGCTAGTTTGGGGGTGTGTTGAGTGTGAAATATTACATATTTCCCTATAACAGCCCATACTTTTTAGTACTCGGGTGTCACCGTATAACCTTAGTATGAGCGCTAACCTAGCTTACTTAAATAGTCGCCCTCAATCTATCCATCTTAACCATTTGGTTTTGACTATGACAACCAAACCTTTAAGAGTTTAGTTCAATCTGCCTTGAATCCCTAATGACCTTTCAACCATCTGATTTTGGACTATGACTACTCACTACACAATCGTAAGATTTGAGATCGATCCATCCATTTAACCACCTCAACATGATTAAATTCACCTCGTACTTAAATAAATAAATAAATAAAGATCCTACTTTAGAATCTAGATCATAAGAATATTTCAAAATACACCTATTTAGTACAATTAAATCACATAAAGTAAATTAGGGATCAAAATCACAAGATCCACCATTCCTCAGGTTATAACATCTCATTGGATTATCCATCCTTGGGAAACACAAACCAGATCAACTATCCCCATATTTGACTACCAGATTACACCTAAATGCTTCTTAGGATTCTTAGGACTATCAATAACTAAAGATGAGTCAATTCAACTGTTGAATTATTTGGATCATTAGGATGTTGAGAGTTGATAAGCGACGTCCACTTGGTGTGGCTTACTTAACTGTTAAGATTAGTCGAAGGATGAGGTACATAACTCAAGGTGGTCTACTCACTTGGAGGAAATACTTCTGACTAGAGGAAGGCCCTACAATTTTAATTTTAAAATAATAATAATAATAATAAATGTTGAAAATTATTCTAATAATAATATTTAATATTCTAAATTCATAGAACAGGTGGTCCCAATCATCTAAATGAATTCCTAGGGCCCTTTTAACCGTTGACGATCAATTTCGGGATGACCTGATCGTCAGATCGACGTGAGTCCAAAAATAAGACCTGAACCAAGTCGTGAGGCGCACTGAGCTTTGAATCTACCTGGCTTTTGGTTAGAGGACCTAACAAAAGCCTCTAAGGAGAATGGATAGAGTGCATTTCATCAAAACATGGCCGAGAGCTCCGAAGTTGCAGTGTGTGTGCACAGAGCGTGTGTGCTCTTGCAATGCACCAGACCCATGGGTTGGTCAAGTCGGGTTGGACCCGACCAAAACCGAAGAGGAATGCTCCTCTCTTTCTTTCTATTTTTGCCAAGTGCAGTTCGAACGAGTGACAGTCATTTACTTAAGATGGGGCCCATCATCAGGGACCTTTAACCAGATCTGGACCGTCCATCGTGTTCAAGGCTTGGGCCTTACCAAAACCCAACACTTTGTCTACACTGAAGCCCACAAGGATGCGCACAGTTCCAGCTGAACTGGGATGATGTACGAATAAGGTTGTGTTTCTAGCCACCCTAAAATCAACCCGATGTGACCAAGGTGGGCGGCCTAGGACCAATCTAAACCGTCCACCTTGTAGAGCCCTCAAGCATGACCAAAACTATGCCACTCATGCGGGTTCATGCACACATGCATGCACACAAACGAGGCGCAAATAGAGGTGCGTGCAGTAATTTCTGAAAACAAAAACCTACTGCTGCCACGCTGGCGATCCGTGTGAGCCCTCCTCCCTCAATCTTATCCATCCACGCGACCCAATCCTAGCCCTACAAATCTAGGGTTTCATACAAAGAAAGAGGCAGAGAAAGAGCAACTGCAAGTATATCTCTTAGTGCGTTGGCTCGATCCCAAATGTCCATTAGCTTCTAAGGACTCCTCCAAATGGATCCAAACCATCCACTCCAACACCCTTGGGTGCAGAAAACCCTCAAAGGCATGTTAAAAAATGTTGCATTGTTGTTTCTTGCGACTACGGGAGAAAATCGGCCGCAAGCTTCTCCCGTCGAACCCCCTACCCAAAACCCTTCAAACCTTTAGTCCAATGCATCACCTAGCTCCACTACACCCCTAGGAACCCTCCCATGCTATCGGAATGAAGAAAGGAGCAGCGAGAGGAAATCTTCCATTAACATCGATGCCTTCTTCTTCGTTGTTCTACCACACCAAGCGACTCAGATCAAGCCAAACACTGAGTGGATTTCCATCCTGGTGAGCCTAGATTCCTTGCTAAAGAAAAAGAAAGACAAAAGCAAGAAGAGAGAATGAGAGAGGCCAAGCTGTTGTGCCACACGACGCCGACTCGCTCGGGTCACTGGCCATAGTTTAGGTGAACTCACACCTTGCTCATGTTATGCAAGAACTGAAGAAGTGAGAGGAAAAGAAGAGAGGAAGGAAATAAGAGAACGAGAGAGAGAGAGAGAAAGAGAGAGAAGAAGGAAGAGAAAGAGAAAGAGAGAGGGGGGATGTGCAGCTGCCCTAGCCAAACCGGGTCAGCTCAATTTGGGACGAGTCGGCCGAGTTAGGTAGGATAAATCGGGTTTTGTTGCATCAAGTGGAGATCGTGTTGGTTCATTTGCACTAGATTAATGCATTTCAGGTAGTCAGGTGAGCCCTAGATCAAAAAAATAGGTTAGCTCAATTTATGTTGTCGACTTCCGAGTTAACTCAGTAAAGCTCACTAAGTCTTGCGACTAGATGGCTGCGTTGGGGCTGTTTAGATCCAATTATTGCAATAAGCCAAGTGATGGCTAATTTCGAAAGAAGACTCGGGTAGGGGCCGAGTTGACTTACTGGATGTTGAGTTGGGCTGCACTTATCTCCCGCCGAGGTACAAAATCTCTACCCTCTTGTATTGCAATTTAGATTTGATTACTTAATTAAATGTCATAATTGGAAAACTCGTATTTCTCAAAATCCTAACCTTAAGTTAAATATGGGTCAAAGTCCACTATATAAACTAGTTATTGTAAATAAAATTGTAATTATCAAATAGTAGTATTTTATTTAATGATAGATCATAGTATCAATTATCATGACTGGATTCATTATTGACAGTTATGATTATTATCATTAGGAAATATTATCATTTTCCTTATGGGATTAGTATAATTCTTATTAATATGATTATTAGTATTAGCCCTTATTATATTATCGTTAGTAAAGATTTTATTATTATTACTTGTATTATTTAAGAGATTTTTAGTCATTATAAGAATATTAGATAATGTCGGTATATTTAAATATGAACTTGTGAATCATCATTATTAATATTAATTGTTTAATGCTTCTATTATGACTATTATTTCATGGTACAATAGTAATAATAATAATAATAATAATAGTCATAGTAGTAATAATAATAATAATTAAAGTTCAAATCTTAAAATCTAAGTCTAGGACTAAACTCTAGGGGGAAAACCTAATTCTACACCAAAATCCTAAGAATAAGTAATCTAATCCCTAGGTTATGTTAATTTTGACCATAGATACTTTGTACAACATTGATCTCCTATACAACTTCACCATTCAGGGTAGGATCCGATTCTAAGGGCGCAAGCACTTAGCGATGCTAGAAAGTAATTCGGTTCATCAGGTGATGATTTCTTCCCCTTAAGCTTTTCATTTCTAAATTAGTTTAAGTAATAGTCTTTATTAAGAATCACAGTTGTTATCTCATAGCATGCGACCTCTTATGAATTCTTAAGACATGATTTATATCTGACTTATAGTTAATTGTGAATAATGAGTACATGCAATAGTTACTTACATGATTGCTCTTATTTTAATTTATAGTTCACATCATAACCTATTGTGATTATTATGCTTAACATATGTCTACCATGCTATAGCTGTATGTTTCCACATGAATTGTTGTAAGTCACTATGGATCTATATTCACTACACTTACTAGTTGGTAAGCCCTCTTATGTATGTGAACCCATACTTAGGATGTAACAAGATGGAGTGTGGAATGGAATGGATCCTCGATTGGAGGTTATGTGGGACATGGAATATTAATGTGGGATTTACCATCCATGGGTCATATGGCTTGAGTAGCCTAGAAATGACCTCTTTAACCACTTTGGTTTAATCTTATTTGACCCCTTTGCCATTTTGATTTAATGTACCGAGCACCCTTTTACCACTACAATTTAACGTCTGTTCCATGTTATGGTGATTGTCTTGCGTGCCTTCGATGGCCTATAACCATGTGATGGAAATTTAATTGGCCACTGGTTGATGGGCATCCATTAAACATCCTAAGATGGGGAAACCTCATGAGTCGAGGATGGTGGTCATAGGACACTATGCCCGAGCTGTCGGCCTATGCTGGGTGACAAGCCCCCCGTAGTGACCATTGAGTTACTTAAATTGGTTGGTTGTAATTGGAATAATAATGGTTTTGCTAATCATGCATTCATAGTATATTGCCAATGACAGGTGGCTAATTCTGGATGTTGTAGCATGTGCCCTTAGGCTGAGTGGGGTGTCGTTTCGCTAGCTCGTAGACCATCGACTATCGGCCAATTGTGATGACTTGACACCATGTTGTACGAGATATGCTACGCTGGTGACCAGTCTTATACATGGGTGATGAGCCCAAGTCCGATTGGATGAGCATTCCCAAGTCGATGATTACATGGGTGATGAGCCCCAGGTCGATGTGCATTCACACATCCATGCATTTAAAAAGATGCATCATGTACTGTTTTGATTGCCTTGTTGTTTTTAACTATGCTTAGCTAAGGCGGTGATGTGTAATCTTGAGGGGAATTCACACTAAGTTGGTCACTCATCCATCAAATATATAACCGTATAGGTCGCACGGGTGACTTAAGTGATACTCAGGTTCAGATAGAGCAAGGTGCAATTGTCAAGGATGCATGGTCGTGTTGCTAAGAGTTGTACGTGATTTTGCAGCTCAAGATTGTTATAATATATTTTGTTTCATATGTGATGTTATCACATTTTGTAGTTGTAAGTATTGAGACATTGGTTTGTATAAGTCATTATAGACAGTGGCTCATATATTCTTTAAATGTAAATGCAAGATTCCCTTTACATTTGATTTGTCCACCTTCCTCTAAATTACTAACTCTGACAGAAAGAGAAAAAAATATAAGGAATTTGGCACTCTATAAGTTAACAGTCAGGTTTTTGGGAAACGAGTCATATACTCGGGTCTTGAAAACTCGGGGCGTTACATTCCCCCTATTTATGCCTTGGTTTTATAAACATGATAGTGCTTATTCTATTTAATTATACATGTTTTCATGTGCGAGGTGATTTTAAGAACTTAAGGTGAAATTAATGTCAAAATAAAGATTTATGCTCAAAAGATTACTAAATAAAAATTTGAAGATTTGGAAGTCATTAATGAAGAATTCATATGCCAAAGATCCAAGAAAACCAAGTGAGAAATGAAGAGAATCAAATATTTGAAGTGAAGAAAAGGAATCCTGAAATTATCCTGAAAATAAACATATTCCTGAAATTATCCTAAAAAAGCATATTCTAAACCTCCGAGTCTATTTTAACTGTGCAGAGTGAAGTCTGTTTTGGAAAACAGCATAGAGTAAAGTTTATTTTGGTAAACTGCACAGACTGTGTAAATTTGATGCAGTTTCTAGATTTTTCCAACTTTGTACGAAAGTTGGAGTTCCACAACTATAAATAGGACTCCCTAGGATGCTTCAAAGCATCTTCTAGAGTTTGGAAAGGTCTCAAGGAGCATACACAAGGGTGGAGCAACTGCCAAAGAGTTTTTCTTCTTCCCTAGTTTATTTTTCATGCTTTGTTTAAGAGATTGGTTTCAAACATGTCTATGGTTGGCTAAACCTCTTAGCTAGGGCTAAGCAGTGAAGCTTGTAGCATGTTAGGATGTTTATTTTACTTTGATTCTTATTCTTATTGAACTTCATTGATTTCTAGTTTGAATTTAAGAAATATTTTCAGTTTTCTATGGTTTGTTGTGGCTCAAATTACAATAGACGTTGTGATAGCTTTGAGTATCTTCTTTTCAATTCTGAGATTGATAAATCCCATTGTTCACCATTATCTCCTGGACATGGTAGGGTGATGGAATCCCTTCCACTCATCACAATTCTCTTCCATTAAGAATTAGGTCAATGAAAGTTCAAATTTGATTTGATTACTTTATCTTCCAGTTAATATGATAGGACTCCACTTCCAATTGTGTTCTTTGAATCAAGCAAGGTAGCATCTTGATAGCTACAAGTGGATCCCTAAAACCCTAGTTCCCACCTTTAAATTCACAAGTTTTAATCAACTTTATTCACAATTACTCTCCTTTATTCCAAATTTTAGATTTTGATCTTCTTCTTGTTCTAGTTCTGGTTATTTCAAAATACATACAAGTTTAGTCCTTATGGATTTGACCTCGGTCTTACCGAGTTATTACTACATCGCGACCCTACACTTGGGGTTGTGAACACTTGTGCTATGAGTCTTGGCTTATTTCTCACTACATTCCCAGATTCATCTGATTTAGCTTTGAAGATCCATTTAGTTCCAATGATGTTTGTGTTAAATGGTCTGGAAACTAGTTGTCACACCTCATTTCTCTCAAATTGTTGTAGTTCATCTTACATGTCTGCAATCCATTATTCATCTTGTAGTGCTTCTACAACATTCTTTGGTTCAATCTTTGAGGTGAAGTAAAGATGACTATAAATACCCTCAAGTTGTCGTCGAGTTTTTACACCTTCATTAGGATCTCCAATGATTTGATTTGGAGGATGATCCTTAATAAATGGCATACTACTTGACGATTGAGGTTCAAGAGGAGAAGTGGATTTGTCATTAGATTTACCTATTATGCAGGGTTCCACATCATCCTCTATTTCAATTGAGGGACCACTTTCATCATGAGGTTGGTCATCAACAACCACATTGACAATTTCTTGAATTGTAAGTGTCCTCAAATTGTATACTCTATAAGCATGACTATTTAGAGAATATCCAAGAAAGATACCATCGTCACTTTTAGAGTCAAATTTGCATAGTTGCTCTCTATCTTTAAAAATATAACATTTGCTACCAAAGACATAAAAATAGTTAACACTAAGCGATCTCCCGTACCATAATTCATATGGAGTTTTGTTTAGTCCTATCCTAAGATATACTCTATTGACTATATAGTAGGCGGTGTTGACAGCTTCGGCCCAAAAGCTTTTAGCCATATTTTTGCCATTAAGCATTACCGAGCTCATTTCTTGTAACACCCGGTTATTTCTTTCAACTACTCCATTTTGTTGTGGTGTTTTTGGGGCTGAGAATTCATGTTGGATTCCATTATGATCACAATATTTTTGAAATTGATCATTCTCAAATTCCCCACCATGATCACTCCTTATGCGCTTTATACAATATCCCTTCTCATTTTGGAGTCGTTTTGCCATTTCCAGGAATTCATCAAATGCATCAGATTTTTCCCGAAGAAAGGTGACCCAAGTAAATCTGGAGTAATCATCTACCACTACCAGGAAGTATCTCTTTTCGCCATGAATCTCAACTTTGGTGGGACCCACTAGATCCATATGTAACAAGTCAAGTGCTTTAGAAGTTACTATGGTGGTTGTCTTTTTGTGTCCAACTTCTATTTGTTTGCCTTTAAGACAATCACCACACACAATCTTTTCTTTCTTTCGAGTCTTAGGAAGTCTTCTCACCAAATTTTTTTAGTATAGTTTGGCCAAGTTCCTGTAGTGTACATGTCCGAGTTTTTGATGACATAGCTTAGACTCGGTATCTAAAGCCATGTGGCATCTCATGAATGGGACACTGTCTCCTTTGTTATCTATCACATAGTAGTTATCACTAGTGCAAAGACCTTTCATAATTAGTTTAGCTATGAGGTTTGAAATCTTACACATCTTTGGAGAATGAAACTGAGTGTTCTTTGTCACAGATTTGGGAAATGCTTAGAAGATTGTGTTTTAATTCTTCTACGCAAAGAACATCCTCAATTTTGGGCAACCCAGGCCCGACTATTGATCCCCATCCAATTATCTTAGCGGAGCTCCCATCACCAAATGTGACCAACCTACCGTCAAATTCTGAATAATCACAAAACTGGGTCCGGTCACCAGTCATATGTCTGGAGAAACTGCTATCAAGATACCATTTTGAACTATTGCTTACTTTAAGTATGGTATGAATTACAAGGCAATTATTCTTATTTTTTATTACCCACTTGGTTGTCATCTTCTTTGGAGATGATGTTTTCTTTCAATTTTCTCCTAGAAGTTGATAAACGAGGGGTTCTTTGGATCATTTGGGTAATGAGCTAGATTTCCTTGTTTCATCACTTCTTTGGTTTTCTGTTTCAGTTGAGCTACCTATTTTAATAACTCCTCCATCCTTTCAGTCATTTTGGGTGGAATGGAATATTGTCTTTCTTCTTTAGATGTGTCTTTGAAGAGTTCTTTGACTTTCGTGTTACTTTTCCAGTTGTTTTGAATTTTCCTATATGTTTCAACCCAGAAGTGAAGTGGGACTTACCAAAGGTTAAGCATTCAAATCTATAATGTCCCAAATCTCCACATGTACTGCAAGTAGGAGTGTTTCTTCTATTGCTTCCTGAGGCAACAAATTCAGTCGCAGGTGATGCAAGAGAAGGGCTTGATTTGTATGATTCATATCCTAAGCCTCACTTATCCTTAATGTTTCTTCCTGACGATAGAAATCTTTCTAGTTTTTCATTGCAATGGGAAAACTTGTGCTTAAGTTCAACTAAATGTTTGGATTTCTCTACATCTATTTTCAGTTTGTGATTTTCAGAGTTTAGATGTGAGTTTTCTGATTTCAGTTTGTTATTTTCAAATTCTAATTGATTTGTTTATTTATTTAATTTTTTAATTTCTGAAACCTGACATGTTGTTGTCCTCTCAAGCTTGTCATTGTTGGCATGATATTGTTAAAGATCATTGATCAAGTGAGTATTTATGTCCAATGCTTTATTAAGATCTTTTTACAACTGTTTGTTTTTGTTTTCAGCAATGCCAAGCTTTTTAAGGACATTGATGCTATGGGTATAGAGTTGATCATAGGCATCATGTATATTTTCTTCTTCTTCTACATCCGAGATGAGTGTTTCTTGCTCATTTATTTCCTCAGTGTCGGTCAGCTTTGGAATAACGATAGTAATGGAGGCCATGAGTATTTTTAGTGACTCTTTCTCTCCATCCCTTTTGAATTTATTAGATTTTGAGTCTGTGCCTATAACGTTATTCCAAGTGGTTGTCATGACCTTTCCCTCTCTGTTGACCATAATTCCTACTTCAATTTAAGATCTCCCTTTAGGTTGTTAAACCCTTCAAGAGGAACCCACTTTGATACCAATTGAAATTATAGTAGAACTGCTATTACTGAAGTATGGAAGTATGCCCAAATGTCCTAGAGGGGGGATAATAGGACTTTTCAAAAATTATTTTCCTATGAGAACAATCAATGCCAAACTTTAATCAAGATGAATAAGGCAAAGTAACTCTATGGCATTCAGGCCAATAGAGAGTCTAAAACTATAACACCCTCGTTCCCGGAACTCGAGTACACTACTCGTTTTCCAAAAACCCGAGTGTTAACCTTTGAAATATTCTAAATTTCGCGTACATTTTTTGTTCTTTATTATCAGAGTTAGTAATCTAGCGGAATATGAGCAATCAAGTATAAGAGGGAGTCCATATATACATAACCAAGCTTTCAAGTGGTTACCTAAAAACTTATACAAATCAATGTCTTAACCTTTAGAAAACATGATAGTACAAATTAAACACAAATGTAATCGAGGATAGAGATTCGCAAGATAGTCTGGCTCCTCCTATTCCACATGCACACCAACATGCGCATCCTCTGCGTCCCCTGCACACTGATTACAGTTTGATAACGTCAATAGCTATCCAGTGAGGTATAACCCCTAAGATTTATCGCATCATCAAGATAATTAAGCATAGTTATCAGAGACGGTATTTAACAAATATTACACAATGATTATCATGGGAATCAAATAAGGTTCATCAGATACACATTCATTAAATAAATTTCACAAAGATAATCTTGTTTATATGCATGGATGCATGCACATGCTCACAGACCTGTGATGCACATCCAGCTGGTAAGAAGTCGCCCAAGGAGAACTAGTCACCCGGAAAAGACTGATATATAGATCACCCAAGGAGGACTAGTCACCAGGAAAAGTACACAAAGGTACGCCCGAGGAGAACTAACCATCCGAAAAAGACCATAATAATATATAGATCACCCAATGAGATCTAGCCACTGGAAAAAGTACTCAAGGTACACTCAAGGAGGACTAGTTACCCGGAAAAGACCATAATAATATATACCATGAAAATTCATGACTAGCCCAATCATTATTATTCCAATTTCAAACCATCATTTTAAGGAAGCTCAAAGGTCACTATGGGAGGTTTGTCACCTAGCATAGGCCGATAGCTCAGGCATAGTGTCTCATTCCACCATCCCTGGCTCATGAGTCTAGCAAATAGAATGTTTAAAGGTAACCTACTCAACTAGTGGCTAATTATAGTTCTACAAGTGGAACTTACCATCACAAAGTTATAAAGAGACAATCAATTTAAAGTCACATGAGACAATCAAATATTCCATTTAATGGTGTGATAAGAAGGGATTATTCCCCACAAGCCACATAGGCATAAATGATTCATTTTAGGATACAGTAAAAGGGGTTTACCTCAAAAGCCACAAAGGTGCAACGATATGTTAGATGATAAGTCCACCACAAATAAATTCCATTTAACCTATTATACAGAATGACCACTAGTTTAAGGGCTTCCAAAAACACCAGTGAATAACTACAAGTGGTAAAGAAAGCCATGCACAATATTAAAAGCATATACACATATAAAGTGAGATATTTGAGACCATCACATATTCACGTTTGAATGTAAATCCAACGGTCAATCATTATGAAGAATTACTCAAATAAAACTAGCATTTATCATCAATTTCATTGTGTATCATGTTAGGCAATAGATGAAATAAATAACTTTGCTAACTATCAAGATGTAGACAAGCTTGAAGGGTGATCCTCACCTTTCAAGAGTTGGTGCGTCTCCCGATGATGTTAGAGTTGATCGTAAATGCCTTAGTTGTGAAGATCTAACAAAATTAGAATATTTTGAGGGGTTAGATTTCAATGTTATTAAACTTGCATGATTAGGATCAAGGCTTAGGGTTTAGATCATGTAAGTTAATTTTAAGCTTAGATTTTAGGACTCGAATCCTAATTTTTGTGCAATGAATAATATTCATCTTAAAAGTATTGACCGGTAATATTAATAACAATATTTCACAAGTTGATATTAATATACTAATAATACCTAATATTATTATAGCATAACTAACCGTCTAAATAAGAACTAATGTTAAAAATCATATTAACAATGATAATGATAACCCATAATGAAAATAACAATGATAAGGATATTATTTTAAAAACATTATTACACTAATCCTTAGCTAATACTTTAATAATAACAAGACTATAATAATTATTAATAATGTAATGCTAACGAAATTAATGGAAGGGATTTGAAGCTTAACTCACCTCGTTGTGAAATTTGATCCATGCTCGACCCAACTCATTCTTGACATAGTGGGTCGATATGCCGAGTCAACTCAGCTTGACTCTCTCTCTCTCTTCTTCTTCTTCTTCTTCTTCTTCTTCTTCTTCTTCTTCTTCTTCTCTCTCTCTCTCTCTCTCTCTCTCTCTCTCTCTCTCTCTCCCCCTTTTCTTTTCTTCATTTCTCTCCTCTTTTTTTTCCAGATGTAATGTCCAGCAATGGGTTCCCAACCTGATTTGACTCGACAGTTTCAGCCGAGTCAACTCGGTAGTGCTCCCCACTTTTCCCTCTTTCTTCTTTCTTCCCTATTTTTCTTCTCTTTCTCTATTTCTTCTCTTCCTCCCTTCCTTACAGCCTTCTACTTGTTTGGGGAGTTAGCAAGTAGGCCTGAACAAATTAGACTCGACCCGAACTCGGACATACATGGCCCGACTACCCCCAACATAGCTCGACTCGAGCTAGCGAGTCACTGACTCATTTGCCATTTCTCCTCTCAATCTCCCTGATTTCCTTCCCCCATTTCTCCTTTCTTTCTTCTCCCTTCTTCTTCTCTCTCTTTCTGCAACTTGCATCCAACAGATGGACTCAGCAGCGCTCTACCCGTAACGACTCAACCGGCCTCAACTTGACTTGATGTGGCAATGGATCGCATCGACTGATCGAGAATCTGACTCCATTGTGGAACCTGATCTTTGGTGAAACCAATCATGGATTAAACATTCATCATATGGCTATCAGATGGATGTCATGGATTTGAAGTTGGTGGCCAAACGACTTCTTATGGCGATTGTTATCCGACGAGGAAGATGATGGAGCTTTCATGGCAGAACTTCGGCCGACGTTTCTTTCTTCGATCTGAGTCTTGTGGCTGGTGTGGAGGAGCTCTAAGGAGCTTAGGGAATGGAATAAATGAAGCTCTGGGTGCGTTTGATTGGTGGGTTCAAGTAAAAAACAGCTCGGCCGATTTTCAAATGTGGCCACAAGAATGGAAAGGGCAACGTTTTTCGTATCATTTTTTTAGAGGGTTTCCATCATATAAGGAAGTTGGAATGGACAGTCTAGATTCATTTGGGTCTTTCTCTAAAGGCCACTTAACAGCTGAGATTCATCCAGGGTGGAAACAAAAGAGATTCCTTTCGAATCTTCCTTAGGCAGAGTGGAATAGCGATGCTCGCCCTAAAATGGATGGCTGGGATGATTTTCATCCACAGGCTGAAGTTACAAGAGTCTCGGATTGCCAGCGAATCAAACGGAAAGGAGTAACGGAGCTTTCCATTATAAAAAATGTGTCACATGCAACCAGTTCGCGCCAGAGATCGCGTGCATGGGCGCATGTTTCAACACGTGGAAATGGTCAGGCTTTGGTTAAAATGGGCCTGTCTACACGATGGACGGTTCGGATCATCCAAACATGATCAGATGTTAGCCCGCTGATTAAAATAGTGGACGATTATCCGATCGAGCAACGCTGGGTGGAAAACGTGTGAGAAAGAGAGAGAAAACCTCTCTTTTCCGAGTATTTACAGGTCAACACCCGTTTTGACCCAAGTTGGGGTCTGTTACACTGTAAGTGTACCCAACTTGGTGTGCACCCACAATGGTTGTGGGGCCCATAGTAATGTTTAAAGAGATTCACTCCGTCTATATTGTTTAGAATAGTGCCATAAACCCAGAGATGGGGTAAATCTGATGCTTAGGTGGGCCACATCACTAGTCAATTTGGGGATGATATTCACCGTCACTTCTATTTCACGTCCCATGTTACAACATGCGTACGAGTTTATTTTCTACATTGTTGTTCAAAATAGGTGGGGTCCACTTGTAATAATCTTTCAAAAAATCCGTTCCATTCATCGACTTCAGCTCGCTATGTGGACTCACGGGCCCAAGTTTGAAGTAGATTCGAGCTATGGGTGGCTCACACGTTGCGAGAAGAACGTGTGAGTGAATTCTATGCAATTCAAACTTCCAAGTTTGAATTGCCATGCACATGCCATCCCCTTATTTACAAATCTACCCCTTTATGTTTGTATTACTTCCACCACGCATAACATCTCAATACATCGTCCAAATGCGTTGTAATTTTTCAACCATTCGTTATTTTTCATGCTCTTTCAATCAACCTAGTTTGGGCCCCGATCTCTCGAGAATGACCAAGATGCTTTTTCGAAGGCTAACTTACTCTGAAATTCAAAATAACATTTGTACCTATTTCATTGATAAGCTACCCGGTGGTTTAAACTTAAACCCGAAGATCTTCATAATGACCGATTCATCCTGATATTCGGTTGGCCCATTTGGCGGATCCAAACCTAATGGATGGTCAGGTGACTTATTAAAAATAAGGAAGCTTTATGGTTAGCACACTAACCATGTATATGGGTGGATGTATGGTTAGTTTTGTAAATAGATGAACACAAGATGAGTTTCTGGATTGATTAGGGGTAGGACATGCATACCATTAGATTTGAGTAACTTGTTCACATGTGTAAATTCCTCTAATTTCAGTTGTAATGGTGGTTTAAGCATATTCATATGGGGTGAACAAGATGAACGGATCAGAATCTTGATCTAATAAGTGTACGGACGGATGTAGAGGTCAAGTAGCTAGTTTACTATGATTTAAGGGCTGAAATTCGAGGTGTACGGTTAATTTGTGATAATTAGGCATGATATAAAATTTCACATGAAACGGACCATGGGAACCATGTGATCTAGTGTTCAGGGGTCTAGGTTAGTGGTAATTTCGTAATTACTGCCGATCTATGAGTTTTAGGAAATATAATGGCTCCACATGGTTATAGACATGTTTCTAAGCAATTCTTACAAATGAACGTATATCTAAATCATTACGGATAGGGAGTTATTCATCACGTCATCTAAGGAAAAGTACTTATGTCAAATCACGTGATGGATGGGCTTGTCTTGAAATTCAACAGTCAGATGGCTTGATTTATGAATGAAGATCATTCTGAATGGTTATTTTAATGTCAAGGCAAGGATGTAAGGCTAGAATAGTTGCATTGGTATCATACACATGTATATGTCATGTTGAATCTTATGGTAACACTCGAGGACTTTCGATGCCCGAGTATTGAAAAGTTCGGGGTGTTACAAAAACACATAGGCTTACACAAAGTTTATATATAAAGAACAAGCCTAGAGGGATAGTGTATGTGATAGTGTGTGGGATGTGATTCCTATCAATACCTATACATTTACTAAATATACATCATAATAATCATTTGATAAACATAAGCATAATTAGATCAATGCACACAAAGCAATCCTAAACACAATCATATATAGTGATTCAGCTACTTACCTACTCTACTCCCAGCGGACGCATTCTCTCCTAGAGTGTACTGGATTTTACTATCCAATGGTTTTAAATCAGGTTAACCATGAACCTTCATAACCTACACAAGGTTAACTAAGGGACCTACACAAGGTTGCCTTAGGTGCCTACACAAGGCGACGAGTCCTACACAAGGACACAAACTAGGAGCCTAGACAAGGCAACCTATGCCTTCACAAGGCAACACATCCTTCACATATACAACACGTCCTACACAAGGACAACGTATTCTCCCGTCAAAGGCCTACAACTAGGTCTTGGCGAGTTTGTCACTCAAACTCTAAATCTCAATCCTACACAAGGAAAGGGCTTCAGACTCAATGAACTCTTTATACTTACAAATAAGTGAGTGAGCCCCTTTCTCACATAATCTAAAGATCTTTAGTGTTGATGAAGAGTCCTCAGCTCCATTGAACCACAACCGCTTTTGATGCTTCAATCAATGCTCCGAGGTTGTGAGATTTAGGGTTTTGTTGTTCTTCTTTATTTAAATGATATGATTTAAACACATAGAGAAATTCTCATGAGCTATGCATTCAAGAGTTCTAATATAATGATTTGCCTATAAGTGTATTTAGAAACTCATTAAATACTAGAGTTCATAATTTAATCCAAACAATGAAGATATGAGTAAATCTTATGTTAAGGATTGAATGATGAATTCTAATGGGAAAGAGGGAATGAGGAAGAGGGTGTTAATTCTTAAAGCAACTCTCTCATACTCTCTTAAATTCTAGTTCATTTTACAAGAAGTAAGTTATCACGCCTCAGACTCGAAAACCGGGCTCACAAAATTTTCGATCGCTGAATCCAGTGCTGACAGCCTCCGTAGTACTCCATTCTTGGCTCCCAGCATCCATATGCCAGATTCCAATCTCGGGATCCTACAAGGAGGATTTTTCAATGTACTTTTATCTCGTAATAAGCATAACCACAAGTTTACCCAAATCACAAAGACAATATCACCATCACATATCCACTAATATAAACATTTGAATAAAGTGCTGAAAGGGAAATACATATATTGAAAATCAAAGCTCCAAAAGACCGCTGCATGCTCCAAGCTCCACACTGTTGAAGCCTAACGCCATCTGCACGCATCTATCATGCATAAGCTTATAAAAAGCTTAGAGGATGGTGAAAGTGTGTACGCAAGATAAGTGCCAAGCACACAAATACAATACTATAATCATACAATGTCGAAAATACTGGCGAGATCATGAATCATATGATATTAAAATAAGCGAAAATACTGACCAATTCATAAATGCCATCAGCCGTGCCAAGGCTATGTGATGCAAGACATGAATGCTAATGGCCATATCAATGTAGAAACGTGGCAACCCAAAATGTTAAATGCTGCAGATGCAATGTAATATGTGGTGCGAATGAAATGACCATGCAGGAGTGTGAAGTCGGGGTGATAGTACATAGTATTGCAGGCTATGGGGTCTATCACAAGGGACTTCTATCCAAACCAGTCCCATACCTAATTTGGATAGTCAGACTCAATGTGGTAACTCCTGATCTCAAGTTAGTCGTGCGCCCCAACTGAAATCATTGCGAAGGCACACGTAACAAATAGTTGCGCACCACTATCCCAAGTGGATAGTGAATGAATGAATGAATGAGTATGCAACTCCTACTCAATAAGTTCACATATTAATATTGTACATCTCTGAGATCATCACCGAGGTCTAGTACACTTTACATGCAATCGCCGCCCACTGGACGCGCAACCATGCAAGTGGAAGAGACCTCACTATCCGCTTGGCTAGTAGTCAACCAATATCTACCCGGCACGTCGATAGTGGACCGAATCACGAGCTGGTCAAACTCAGCCTAACTATGCCCAGTACCCTCGGGCGGGTAAGGCCACACCCCCTCCCAACCGACCATGACACAGTGGGAGACATGGCTTACTGGTATACAGCCCTCATGCGCTCATATATATCCACTCGGTCTCGATGCTGGGGCGTCCTCTAGTACCAAGAGGGTTTAGAAATTTTCACCCAGGGTCATTTATGGTGGCCCGATGTTACTAACAAATTTTCAATGTCCCATCTGGCTATCCATGACATGACTGTGGAGGCTACGGCCCTGATGTCACTAAGGTGTACAGTAATCTCAACACACAATGCAAGATGCATGAGTCATACAATCCAGTCATGCATCAATCCTACGCATACCGTGCGCCCATGTGAGATAACCTCCGCCTATCAGGGAGTCTCATAACAACCTGCTCAATGACATATGCAATGGTCAACCACATCTCATAATAAACATACAGATAATGCGTATGGGCATGTATCATAATGCTATACTCATAATTGGTATCGACAATCGACACTGATAATTGGCATCGATAATCGGAATCGGTAATCGGCCTAATGAATGGCCTAAGGGAAGGTCACAATGTGGACATTTAACCATCATCGCCCATCAATGTGGACATTTAACCATCATTGCTCCCAAGGAGTGACCCACATAGAGCCAAACGTATCGTGGACCCATGGCCTCAAACAATGGCCTAATATACATCGCAATGGGCCTCATACAAGGGCTACATACACATCACTATGGGCCTCACTCATGGGCTTCATATACACAACAGGTGCGCCCTGCACATGGGCCTCAGATACATCACACGGGCCTCAACCCATAGGCCTAATGCACATCATAATAGGCCTCATACGAAAGGATAATATACATTGTAATGGGCCTCATTCAAGGGCCACATATACATCACAATGGGCCCCTTATATACATCACCATACACATCGCAATCGGCCGCATACATGGGCCGAAAATACATCACCGTGGGTCGCATCTATGGGTCGAAAATACATCATAATGGGCCTCAGCACATCGGCCATAAATACATCACATCAGGCCTCGCCCATGGGCCTCGAATACATCACAATGGGCCTCGCCCATGGGCCTCAAATACACAATAGGTGAGCCCTACACATGGGCCTTATACGCATCAGGTGGGCTACATCAATGGGCTGCACTAATGGACCTCATATACATCAAGTGGGCCGCATCAATGGGCGGTGTAGATATACAATATATACATCACGGCGGGCCAATGGATGTCCAGCCCATGGACAAATGGAATGGATAAAACGCATATATCATAGGGGCCCCACCCGTCCAAGAGACGGACGGCAGAGATATACAATACATGCATCAATGGGAGGCCCTTGGACGGTGTGAATATAGAGTACGTACACCAAGGTGAGCCCCATCACATGGGCTAAAATACATCAAGTAGGACGCATCATATGGGCCACATATACATCACAATGGGCCTTGCCCATGGGCCTCGAATACATCACAATGGGTCTTGCCCATGGGCCTTCAAGTAGGTGGGCCCCATTATATGGGCCTTAAATACAAGGCAGGTGGGCCCTATCACATGGGCCTCAATATACATCATGATGGGCCTCATGGATGGGCCGCACCAATGGGCCTCAAGTGGGCTTGGACCACACCAAAAATCATTTTAATAGTTGTAAGTGTAACATGTGTATCACTGTACACTATCATTCCATGGGGCACATGGCCCACTAATGATGATCAACACCGTCCAAACAATGTCTAGGTAAATTAGCACCATCTAAACATTTCCCATGTAAACCAGCACCATCCAAATATTGTCTATGTAAATCAGCACCGTCCAGCCATTGTCCATGTAAATCAGCACCGTCCAACCATTGTCCACATGGATCAGCACCGTCCAAACATTGTCCAGCACCATCCAAACAGTCTAGACAGTGTGGGTCCCACATGTTGTTGACATCAATACAACAGCTATATAGCTACTGTATGACGGAGCAAATGCTGCTTCAAACAGCGTAGGTGGGTCCCACATGGGGCCCACCACTTTATAAAATAATATTATTTATTATTTATTATTTATTATTATTATTTTATTTTGAAAAGGGTTGTTACTGTAGTGTCCAGCGTCCAGGCCCTGGACGGCCTAGATATCAAATACATACATCAATGATGGGCCACGTGGATGGAATCCACGGACAGATACAAAGAGGTGGGTCTCACATGGATGGACCACACGTGTGATGGATAGTTAGATATAACAATACCTCATGATCAAACCCTGTTGCTGACATCCCAACAGATGGACGGTAGGGGTATACGGCACTTAAGGTGGGGTCCACAACAGCACCTTCTAGACAGCGTTCAACACCGTCCAAAGCATTGGACGGTGTGGATGGAAGACATACATCATGATGCACCCCACATAGCCGTCAGATGGACGGCATAGAACAACTCATCCATCATCGGGGTGGCCAACTCCAGCACCGTCCAGACAGTCTGGATGGTGTGGATGGAACACATAAATCAAGTGGGCTCCACCGTCCCAGCTGGACGGCTGGATGAAACACAAAAATCAAGTGGGGCACATGGTCATCACAAAAAAGATAGAGAGGGAGAGAGGGAGAGAAATCAGAATAGCGGAGAGACCTCGCCACTATGGTCCCTCGTTGATACAAATCGTACATCAAGATGGGTCTCACCATATGTGGGCCCTCAAATCAAGAAAGCCACACAAATCAACACTAGAAAACACCCACCTTTGATTTTTCTTGGACTTCTCCTTTCATCAACGCATTCTAGAGCTCTAATGGATGAGATTCAATGGTCGAGATGAAGCTTGCATGGTGGAGATAGGAGGTAAGAAGGTGGGCCACACCAAGCTCTCTCATGGAGGTTGGGACATGGGTTGCTTAGAGGATGAGAGAGAGAGAGGGATGAGGTGTGATGGGTGAGTGAGTGATGGGTGTACTTTGTTGTAAAAGAAAGTTGACTTTGGGAAGGGTGGTTGTACTTGGGGAGGGGTGTGAGTGATGGGAGTGATGTATACTTGATTGATGTGATTGATGGGATTAATGTGATGTTCTCTTGGGTTTTGCAATTGTGCAGCATTTTTCTCAAACTGAACGTGGGCCCACATCTCCTAGCCTAGGTATCGCCTCGATGCACGAGACGCGGCATCGGAACCCCAGTGACGGTGCGGTCGTAAGAGTACAAGTCTTGGTTTGAGTTGACTCAGATTAACAGCATGCAACTCAGGGTCGGGCACAAATGCCAATAACAGATCGCGGGTCACAGAAATTCGATCGGGAGGACCGCGGAAGCCTAAGGAACAGTACAGTTTAGGATACATGCCTTACATAAGCCTAGTGTATTTATAAAGTTGAAATCTGAATGGTCAAAAAATGAATAGAAATCTGACATTGTTAATGTCATCGAAGGGTATTCGATGTCATCGAAATTTGAATTTCAATGTCATCAAACCTTCTTCGATTGCATCAACTTCCTACATTTGATGTTCAATTAGGTGTATGACAGATTTTGTCCGATCTCATTGAGCATCCTTCGAGGTCATCGATGTGCACTTCGATGCCATCGAGGGATGTCTCGATGCCATCGAGATTTCTTTTTGAAAAATACATAAAAGTTGCGGGACAGTTTTGTCCCTTATTCGATGTCATTGATCAGACCTTTGAGTCATTGAATTTTGAATTTTGATGACATCAAATGGTCTTCGATGAACTCGAAGAAAATAGGTTTTCCTGGAAAGCTTGTTGGACAAACTGGAGTTAGTTTTGATGCCATCGAACAGTCTTCAATGCCATTGATAATTTACTCTCGATGCCATCAAAAAGGGTTCGATTACATCGAGGAGCACTTAAAGTATTTTCAGATTTTGGAAAAAGTAAGCCCAAGGTTGATGCAATCGAAATGCATTCAATGTCATCGAGACATAAGTTTCGATGTCATCGAGCAACATTCGATGCAATCATTAATTCTCAGCATATTTTCATTTTGTTGCTGGACTATCTGGACATGTATTCTATGCAATCGAACTAAGTTCGATGGCATCGAAGATGTCCTTGATTGCAGTTCGATGCAATTGATGGGGCATATATTTAACCTGTTTTGTTTCATACTCTTTCACTGCTCAATGTGTAAACAACTCAAACTTATTAGAAGATTTTTAAGAAGTTTTTAGTGTAAGTTGGGTTTTTATGGGGCATATACCTATCAGGCTTTGTTTTGGGTAGATAAGGCTTAGTTTACCTATTTGGAGCATGATTGTATGCCTTCATCTTTGATAAGTCTTGAGCTTGATGTCTTTATCTAAGGGATCACTTGACTAACAGACTCAACACTCATGTATATTGACAAACAAGGGCACTTTTAGTGTCATACTATGGGTAGGCTTATTGATGACCACTCTCTCGGACACGTCCCCTGCCTCCACCATGATTGTGTTGACCTGTGGTACTGTATCATCCTTGGACCTACTTCCAACACGTTCCTCAAATGGAAAAGAAGCGTGTTGTATGATCATTGGTAGTTATATTCTTTTGAATTTTGTGAATGTGATTCTTATTAATCAAACATGTGATTTTTTTTAGGTGACTATTAGGTTAACAGATTTTTTTAAAAAAAAAAAAAAAACTTAATGCTATTTTATTTTTTATTTTTTTGCAGAAATTTTAGTGATGGATCAAATTTGTCGCTAATTTCTGATCAAGTAAAAAACGACAACAAATTTGAGGTCCATCGCTTCTCCTAAGATCAACAACAGATTGTATCCGTTGCCAAATTTGAAAATGACGAATAATTCGGGTGGGTTTTTTCATAATTAAGCGACGAATTTTTAATTTTTGCCACCGATCCTATCCCTGGCAAATTTACGATGGAGAGGATCCGTGGCAAATTTGTGACGAACTAAATCTGTCGCATCCCATCAATTGTTTAATTTTTGCGACCCGACAAACAGTGGACCATACAACAGTTAATTTAGTTTTGCAACGGATCTGGTCCATACTAAATTTGTGATTTAGGCATAGTGATTCTCCATGGTAATAAGTTACCTGCAGCCCCATTGTTGACTAGATTCCTAGTAATAGGGCATCTATTCGAATGGGCTGATATGTATTATGCTTTGAGGTTGTTGTGTCATACTGCGGGTAGGCTTATTGATAACCACTCTCTCGGACATGTCCCCTGCCTCTATGGTGATTGTGTTGACCTATAGTATTATATCATCCTTGGACCCACTTTCAACACCTTCCTCAAATGGAAAAGAAGCGTGTTGTATGATCATTGGTAGGTATATTCTTTCTGAATTTTGTGAATGTGATTCTTATTAATCAATAATGTGAATTTTTTTTGGGTGACCATCAGGTTAACAGATTTTTAAAAAAAACTTTACACTTTTTTTTTGTAGAAATTTTAGTGATGGATCAAATCTTTCGCTAATTTCTATTCAAGTAAAAAATGACGACAAATTTGAGGTCCGTCACTTCTCCTAAGATCAGTGAAAAATCATTGCCAAATTTGAAAATGACAAATAATTCGGGTGAGTTTTTCCATAATTAAGCAATGAATTTTTAAGCAAATTTGCGACGGAGAGGATCCGTGGCAAATTTGTGACGGACTAAATCCGTCGCATCCCATCAATTGTTTAATTTTTGCGACCCGACAAATAGTGATGGACCATACAACGGTTAATTTAGTTTTACAATGGATCTGGTCCATCTTAAATTCGTTATTTTGGCGTAGTGATTCTCCATGGTAATAGGTTACCTGCAGCCCCATTGTTGACCAGATTCCTAATAATAGGGCGTCTATTCGGTTGGGCTGATATATACTATGCTTTGAGGTTGTTGTGTCATATTATGGGTAGGCTTATCGACGATCACTCTCTCGAACACGTCCCCTGCCTCTACCGTGATTGTGTTGACCTATAGTACTATATCATCCTTGGACCCACTTTCAGCACCTTCCTCAAATGGAAAAGAAGTGTGCTGTATGATCACTGGTAAGGTATATTCTTTTAAAATTTGTGAATGTGATTCTTATTAAACAATCAAGTGATTTTTTTTTAGATGACTCAGGTATAACAGATTAAAAACAAAAAACAAAAAATAAAAAATAAACTTAACACTGTTTTTTTTTCTTTTTAGAAATTTTGGCGATGGACCAAATCTGTCACTAATTTTTGATAAGTCAAAAATCAATAACATATTTGAGGTTCGTCGCTTCTCTTAAGATCAACGACGGACCGTATCTGTCGCAAAATTTAAAATGACATAATTCGGGGGGATTTTTCCATAATTAAGCGACGGATTTTTAATTTTTGCCACGGATAGGATCCGTGGCAAATTTACAACGGACTAAATCCATCGCATCCCATCCATTGTTTAATTTTTGCGACCCAAAAAATAGTGACGGACCATACAACAATTAATTTGGTTTTGCAATGGATTTGGTCAATCATAAATTCATGATTTTGGAGTAGTGATTCTCCATGGTAATAGGTTAACTGTAGCCCCATTGTTAACCAGATTCCTAGTAATATGACATTTATCTAGATGGGTCGATATATACTATGCTTTTGGGTTATTGTGTCACACTGTGGGTATGCTTATTGATGACCACTTTCTCGGACACATCCCCTACCTCCACCATGATTGTGTTGACCTGTGGTACTGTATCATCCCTGGACCCGCTTCAATCACCTTCCTCAAATGGAATAAAAAAACGTGTTGTATGGGCATTGGTAGGGTATATTCTTTTGAATTTTGTGAATTTAAATCTTATTAAACAATCATGTGAAATTTTTTTTTTATGACTGTCAGGTGTAATAAATAAATAAATAAATCAAAATGTTGTTTTTTTTAATGTAGAAATTTTAGTGACGGACTAAATCTGTCGCCAATTTCTAATCAAGTAAAAAATCGACGATATATTTGAGGTTTGTCGCTTCTCTTAAGATTATAAACGGACCATATCCGTCACCAAATTTTAAAACGACGAATAATTCAGGTGGGTTTTTCCATAATTAAGCGACGAATTTTTAAATTTTGCGACGAATAGGATTCATGGCAAATTTGCGACAGACAATCCATTGCAGATCTGTTGCATCCCATCCCATCGTAAATTCATAATTTTGACGTAGTGATTCTCCATGGTTATAGGTTAACTGCAGCCCCATTGTTGACCATATTTCTATTAATAGCGCATCTATCTAGATGGGCCGATATATAATATGTTTTAAGGTTGTTGTGTCATACTGTGGGTACGCTTATCGATGAACACTCTCTCAGACACGTCCCCTACCTCCACCGTGATTGTATTGACCTGTAGTACTATATCATCTTAGACCCACTTCCAACACCTTCCTCAAATGGAAAAGAAGCGTGTTGTTTGATCACTGGTAGGGTATATTCTTTTGAATTTTGTGAATGTGATTCTTATTAAACAATAATGTGAAATTTTTTTGGATGACTATCAGGTCTAACAAATTATTTAAAAAAAAAAAAAACAAAACGCATTTTTTTAGAAATTCTTGCAACAGACCAAATATGTTGCTAATTTCTGATCAAGTAAAAAATCGATGACAGATTTGAGGTCTGTCGCTTCTCCCAAGATCAGTGATGGACCATATCCATTGCCAAATTTTAAAATGATGGATAATTCAGGTGGGTTTTTCCATAATTAAGCGACGAATTTTTAAATTTTGCGACGGATAGGATCCATGGCAAATTTGCGACGGAGAGGATCCATCACAGATCTGTCGCATCCCATCCATCATTTAATTTTTCCGACCTAGCAAACAATGACGGACCATGCAACCGTTAATTTGTTTTTACAACGAATCTGGTCCATTGTAAATTCGTGATTTTGGTGTAGTGATTCTCTATGGTAATAGGTTAACTGCTGCCCCATTGTTAACTAGATTCCTACTAATAGGGCATTTATCCGGATGGGCCGATATATACTATGCTTTAAGGTTGTTGTGTCATACTGTGGGTAGGCTTATCGATGACCACTCTCTCGAACACATCCCCTGCCTCCACTGTGATTGTGTTAACCTGTGGTACTATATCATCGTTGGACCCACTTCCACCACCTTCCTCAAATGGAAAAGAAGCATGTTGTATGATCACTAGTAGGGTATATTCTTTTGAATTTTGTGAATGTGATTCTTATTAAACAATTATGTGAAATTTTTTTGGATGACTATCAGGTATAATAGATTAAAAAACTAAACACTTTTTTTTTGTAGAAATTTTAGCGACGGAACAAATCTGCCACAAATTTTCGATCAAGTCAAAAATTGACGACAGATTCGAGGTCTCCTAAGAACAGCGACGGACCGTATCTGTCGCCAAATTTTAAAATGATGAATAATTTGAGTGTGTTTTTCCATAATTAAGCGATGAATTTTTAATTTTTGCGATGGATAGGATCTGTGACAAATTTGCGACGAACTAAATCCATCGCATCCCATCCGTCATTTAATTTTTGCGACCCGATAAATAGTGACAAACCATACAACGGTTAATTTGGTTTTGCTGGATCTAGTCAATCCTAAATTCATGATTTTGGCGTAGTGATTCTCCATGGTAATATTTTAACTGCAACCCCATTGTTGACCAGATTCTTGATAATAGGGCATCTATCCAGATGGGCTAATATATACTATACTTTGAAGTTGTTGTGTTATACTGTGGGTAGGCTTAACCAACTCCTCACACCGAGTAAAACCCAAACAAAAGTAATCCTCGAGTTCTTTGGTTCGTTCCTTGGAAGCCTTGAAAGCTTCCACCACATGTGACCTTATGCCGGGGATAGAGGCTTCTACCTCGGCCAATCGAGCCGAAGTCTCCGTCGACTTGGAGACCGCATCCGCAAGAGCAGCCTCCAACCTCAACTTCTCAGCATTCAGGATAGCCTCTTACCTCGACTTCTCATCTTTCTAGTCCTCCAAAGCGAACTGTCTTGAGGCACTCTAGGAAGGCCTCATCCAGCTGAGTCCTCAAAATCCTCCGGTCCTCCCCTAACACCTGTAAGGCTCCTTGTAAAGCCTCCAACTGGGCCATGGCAGTGTCCCAAGCACTCTCCACAACCTTGAGTTAGAGGTCATCGCTTGGACGTCAGCCTCTAGCTTCTCGTAACCGAAGCTGACTTCCTTAAAAATCAGTTGGGTTGACAAGAGAGTGGGAACTAGCTGAAAACGAAAACAAAGTCAAACAACAAAATATATATAAGAGGTACTATGCGAATAAAGTTCAGGACCATCCAGAGACATACCTTCAGGAGAGAAATGGCCACCTCACATAGCATATCCATCAGGTGTAAGGTGTACAAAGCAACAATCTCTTGCTCATCCATGTGGCAAGAGGCCCACCTGGCAAGCTTCTCCAAAGGGCTTAACTCGAAAGTCAACCCGCTGCCCTCCACCTCATGGGTGGAAACCCCAGCATTAGGAGCAGAGCAAGCTCCTTCCTCGGCCTCGGGAGCAACATGGATCGCTCCCTTAGGCTCCTAAGCAAGAGCTTCCCCCATGGGAATATGCTTCAGTTCAGGAGTGGTAGAAGTGGTCAAGGCGACCTCCTCCCTAGGCTGATCAGCGAGCGGTGGGATCCCAAGCGGAGGCTGGGTTGCAAGCTGAGCCTGCCCCTTAGCCCCACGTGGGGCTCCCACCTTCATCCACTTCCTGAGCTAATCCACCTCGGCTGGGGAAGGGAGCTTCATCTTCTTCGAAGGACGAGGGTTACTAGACATATCTACAAAAATGAAAGTGTTAGCAAGGGGAAAAACCATAACTCGGCAAACAATAAGAAAAGCATGACCAATATCATACTTAATGGCCCGAGAGCGACCTGGGAGTTCCCGGTGTGGAACAAGGACTAAGGGGTGATCAACACCTTCCAACTCCATAGGCGGGCTTCATCAGCTATGCGCGAGTGATGCATTGAAGCTGGGAAGAGGAGAGCTCGAGTTTTACACGGGAAGAGCCAACTGCACAAATAAAAAGGAGAAAGATTAGCACGAATCCGAACTACACTCGACAATTATTGACTTGGAATCATAAACTCAGCGGGGACACCGATTGTCAGATCCGCCCACTCCCCGGACATGAAGAACCACTTGTCTTTCAACCCTTTGTTAGATGAAGGGTTGCTGGTGATGAGAGCCTAACCTTGATTGGCCTAGGCAGAAAAGTAGTACAACCCTAAGTTCATGTGGTTAACCTTCACTTTATACAAAGATAAAAACTCAGCTACAGACAGCTCAGGAAAGCCGTGCTGCTGCCAAAGTGCAAGTCCCAATCAATGCCCTCGAGGTATTCAGGATCAATTAACTTGGAGCCAACCTCACAGTGGTGAGGACTCTCTGAATGATGCAGGGGTAAACGAAGGCCGCACTGCAGAGCTACGATGTAGACAACCAACTCGCCCGCGCAAGGCTAGCCCGATACCTCTCCCAACTCAGGAGCTCGGAGTACCATCGACTTAGGGATCTGGTAACCCCATCTCACAGGTCGACCTCAGTCATGGTAGACCTGAAGGTGCCGACCTCCCTAACTTCGGCGCCAGGACCCCCCGGTCCTGGCCGAACTCCCTCATTGCTCAATCTTGAGAACTCCACCTCTTCGTCCCCCATATCCGAGGAGGAAAAAATGGGTATATTCGCTTGAGTGTCATTGAGAGAATGGTAAGAGTTGTTGTGGAAAGCCCACGACACTGACCTAACTTTATGTAAGACCCGTATCCTAGTCCGTACTATTCCGTTGGCTTCCGCGGTCCTTCCGGTCGAATTCCGGTAACCTTCGCACTGTATCTGACGTTTGCGCGCGATCCTAAGCCGAGTCCCACATACCGAAGTCGGATCGAACCGAAACTTGTACCTTGGCGACCGCGCCATTGCCGCAGTTCCAACGCCGCAACTCGCGCACCGAACCGATACCCAGGGTAAAAGATGTAGGCCCACGTTCAATTCGAAGAAAACGCCATGCGTATGAAATTTCGAGAGAATCTCTACAACCTATCCCATCAATCAATCAATCAATCCCATCAATCAAGTACACATCACACATCAAGTCAAGTATAAGCCACCCATATCCTATCCTTACCTCTCTCTTACACAAGCTACCCAAAGTTAACTCTCCCTCTCTCTCCACCCATCCCTTTCTTACAACCCATCACACATCACTCCATCACCTCTTATCCTTCCCATCACCTCTCTCTCTCTCTCTCATTTCTCAAATCTCCCAAGCAACTCAAAGCTTCACACGTCCAAGCATTCTCAAGTTTTCTAAAAAACATCAAGTGTGGCCCACCCTCTCATCTCTCATCCCCACCATCAAAATTCCATCATCCACCATCAAAGGTTAAGCATAGGAGCTAAGGAGGCTAAGGGACCAAGGAGAAGGCCTAGAGGTGGGTGATCCACCGTTATTTCTTATCTTAGGGCCCATTGGGACCCATTTTGATGTATGTGATTTAATCAAGAGGGGCCCATAGTGGCGGGGTCCCTCTGTCTCATCGTATCTCTCTCTCTCTCTCTCTCTTTTGTATGATGTTTTGTGGCCACCACGGTGTAAGACGATCTTGACCGTCCAATCGTGAGGCCTACCTTGTAACGGATCCATTGGACGGCCAAGATGAAAGAAAAACACAAGTATCAGATTGATCCAAATCAGGTGGGCCACGTTTATGTGGGACCCACCTTGACTAAAATGTGGGCCACGTGCATGTGGGGCCCACCATGATGCTGTGTATATCCATGCCGTCTAGCGTCTCTGGACGCTGGACGTGAGGCAGAGGGTTAGCTAACATGGAGTGTATGTACTGACATGGGTGTGTACTAACAAAGCAAAAAGGAAAGAAAAAATTTGCTTTTGGGATAGGCTACCCATGTAGGCTCCACCTTGATGTATGGGGCCGATCCACGCTGTCCATTCCATTCTTCAGCTCATTTTAGGCGTTAAGCCAAAAAATGAAGCTGATCCCATTTTCTGGCGGGCCATACCATAGGAAATAGCGGTATTACCATTGAAACGCACCTTGATCCTTCTATTCGCCAAAAACAGGCTGCATATTGGACTCATTTGGTCGGTCTTGGATCGTGTAATCCAATGGTTGGAGTGGATTCATTTGATATGGGCCCTGCAGGGGAAAAACCATAGAATTTCATATTTTAAAAAAAAAACAAAACAAAACAAGCAGGCAGCGTTGCTGCCGCTGACATGTTAGAGACGCGCAGGTGCTACCTGCAGTGCTAGCGGACGGGCTGGGCCTCACGACCCCAGCTGTGGGCCCCACCGTGATGCGTTTTGAACATCAACTCCATGCATTTGATGGGTTCCTCGAACCAGGAGGCCACCCCAAAAATCAGCCGTATACGGAACTCAGGTGGGCCACACCATCTAAAATCATGTGAAGGCATGCCTAAAACATATAAAATTACTTGGTGGGGCCTACCTGAAATTTGGATGCAGCTAAAACTTGCTCTGAACCCTCAGCCAAGCGGGACACACATAATGGGTGGACTGGATTTGTGAACCACATTACAGTGGGCCCCAGGCCCACCCCCAGGTCCACGTGACCTTATAAACAGGTTGAATGACAACTAAATATTACGGTGGGCCCCCCCTAACCGTGTGACCTTATAAACAGTTTGGGTGGCAAATAAATATTACAGTGGGCCCCCTGGCCCACGTGACCTTATGCATAGGTTGGATGCAATTAAACATTATGGTGGGCCCTGGTCCATGTGACCTTGTGAACAGTTTGGATGAAAATAAACATTACAGTGGGCCCAGGTTGTGTGGCAAATAAACATTACTATGGGCCCCAGGTCTGAGTGACCTTATCAATGGGTTGGATGGAAAATAAACATTATGGTAGGCCTCACATGGGACCCACTTATGTATGTATTGTAAACCACACCCTCCATTAGAGTGGGCCCCACCATGATACATGTGTTTCATCCAACCCGTCCAATCATTTGGAAATTATTTTAAGACCATGCGATGAGGCCCATCTTGGCGTATTTGTGGGCCGTTCATTGAGGCCCACTTTGATTTGTATAAGGCCCATTGTGATGTGTGCAAGACCCATGGGTTATGGCCCATTGCAATGTACATATGGCCGTATATGAGGCCCATCTTAATGTAGTTATGGCCCATCCACTGAGATATATATAAGGCCCATGTTGTGAGGCCATTTGATGTATTAGAGGCCCATGGGTCAAGGCCCAATGGGGCGTACATAAGGCCCATTGTAGTGTGATTCCACCATGGTATATGTGTCGACCCTTATAGCGGACTATGCTTTGGGAGCAATGATGGTTTGATATCCACATTGCAAGGATGATGTTGGTTAAATGTCCGTATTGTCACTCTCCCTAGGGCCCTTTGATAAGCTCATACCTGTAATGTGTAAGCCGTCTACGCCCATCTTCGTTTTGATCAAAGCCCATCACCACATAACATGCTTAGTATAGATCCATGATTCATGATCATACGCATCATATGTATGCCTAATATGAGGATTGACTGATCATTGCACATGCCTTCGGGTAGATTGTTTATGGACTCCCTGATAGGCGGAGTTGCCCTACGTGAGCGCTCGGTACGTGTAGGATTGTTGCATGTTTGAAAGTATGATTCATGCACTTGCATTTGTGTGATTGTGATTATTATATGCCCTAGCGACATCAGGGCCTAACCTCCACAGACACATCATGGGTGGCTGGATTGGATACCGAAAATATTGTTACTAAGCATCGGGGCGCCATAAATATCCTTGGGTGAAAATTTCTAAACCCGATGGTACTAAAGGATGACTCCAACGTCGAGACCGAGTGGATATATGAGCGCACGAGGACCGAATACCAGGAGGCTGCGTCTCCCACCGTGTCGTGGTTGGTTGGAAAGGGGTGTGGCCTTACTCGCCCGAGGGTAGGGGGCAATACTAGGCTAAGTTTGACCAGCTCGTGAATGAGTCCACTATCGACATGCTGGATAGGTATTGGCAGACTATTGGCCAGATGAATAGTGAGGTTTCTTACGCTCACTTGGACTGTGCGGCTAGGAGAGCGGCAGTGCCACTTGGAGTGTACTAAACCCCGGTGATTTTCCAGAATGAGAACTGTACTGATACATGATGAGGATTGGCATGCTTGAGTTGCATCTCGCATCGCATGGCTATGTTATGGCCGATAGCATTCATATCTTGCACCGCATAGCCTTGGTATGGCTGATTGCATTCATGTACTCATCACCATGATTCCGCATTACTCTGACCTTGCATTCTAAGCACGCTTATATTGTGCACACACTTACACCACCCTCTAAGCTTTCTATAAGCTTATACACGATTGATGCGTGCAGGTGATGCCAGGACGTAACCGTAGCATAGTAGCAGCAGGAGCATGCAGACGAGCTTTTAGAGTTTCTATCTTTTGCATTATCTTGTATTCCCTTCAGATGCATTGTACTTAAAAGTTTTTGATCATAGTGGATTTTGTGATGGTGTTATTGTGGTTATTGTTTGTGAGTTATGCTTATGGTTACGCTCATTACGAATTAAATTAATATTAGAAATCTTCCTTATAGGATCCCAGGATTGGAATCTGGTAAATGGGTGCCGGGAGCCGAGAATGGGGTTCTACAGAGGCTATCGGCGCCGGATTTGGCAATTGAGAATTTTGTGAGCCCGATTTCCGAGTTCGGGGGGTGACACTTTATAGACCAATCTGACATCCTGGCCAAGCAAAAAAGAAAAAAAAACAGACTTAAAAAAGGAAAATACAGGCCAGAGAAGGGAAAACCACCGAAAAAAGGGAAATGGAGAGGATTTCCGACTTACCGGAAATTGCCTAGTCTGGTGAAGAGCTAAGGGAAATGGAGAGGATTTCCGACTTACCGGAAATCGCCTAGTCCGATGAAGAGCAAAGGGAAATGAGAGAAGTGAGGGGCTCTAGGCGTTCCCCCTCCCTTTATCGCCACGACCAAACCAGTGTATTTATGACTTGCAATCAATGCCTCAACACGAGGAGCCGCAACGTCGCATGCGACAACCCTCCCTAAGGACCACGTAACAAACTCTCAAACCGAGAGTGATCTCGAGCGCCGCTCTGCTATCAACTGGCACCCAGCCGTATGCTTAGCAATCAAACGACGCCACCTCTTTAATCGAGCCAGAAACGCTATCGTCACTAATTTTTCTTTGAGCCCCGCGTTGGCCGCGTCCCATAATTTGTAATGACTAATGAGCGATCCGACTCCCTTGACCTCCCAACCTACTCAATAGTGAAACTCGGTCTGATCTTGAGTTCATTCCCAACTAGTTTGACCTGGCTAAATTCGACCTACTTATCAAGTCCACTGCACGAACTAGAAAGTAAGGGGACTTATTGTTATGGAAAAAATGGATTGACCAACTAATGCAAGCCAGATCAGTGCTTCAAACAGCAACAGGCGCGACCCAACGGTCTAAACCATCATCTCCTCGACCAACTATAGAGAGAGGTCGAGCTCGGTCTCTCGATACTAGGTTGAAATAGTCACCGATCGGCAAACCTCAGGTTGGCACGCCCCAAGTTAGTAAGACCCACCATATACTGGATTTGACCTAACCTCACTGTCGTCTATCCACAATATCAGCTGAAGATCCTGGAAACTGATTCCAATATGAATATGCTCAGGATTCTAACTAAGGATTCAGAAAGATGCTTCCGCCAAACAAGGAGTCCGAATCCCGCTATGACTTGTCCTTGCCAAACAGGGAAAGGCCCTCTATGCCACCGCCTCTCCCCATCTATAAATAGGGGCACCCGCAATGAGAAGGAGCACGCACAATCTTTAGCCCTAAACCTTCAATACTTAATTAGACCTAGATTTCTTTCCGGACTTAAGCATAGGAGCATCCCCTGCTCTAGTCATGGTCTTCCTTGCCCATTTCTTATGCGCGCGCAAGGCCAATGAAGATTAACCGGATTTCTACATCAACAATACCAAAACTTAAGAAGGTGAAAATATTGGGTGGACCACACCATAGGAAACGATAGGAAACAATGGTGATTGAGTAAACAATAGGAAACAACTGCGATTGAGTGTCTCACCGTTAAAAATTCGGAAGGGCCAATCATAAAGTTCCTGCAATGTTTATTTTCCATCCAACCTGCTGATAATGCCGACAAGACATGGACAGGGAAAATATAAAGGTCAGCTTACTTCAGAACTTTTGTGGCCCACAAAAAGTTTCGATGGTCATTCATTGCTATTTCTAATGGTATGGTCCACCTGATATTTGCATCTTTTTAAAGTTTGGGATCGTGTCCTAACATGAGATGGAAAAACAGAATGACGGCGTAGATATAAAAAATACATCAAGCGGGCCCCACACGGTTAGGGCAGCACCCACTAAGGTGTCACGTGGGTAGCGGATAATCCACTTCCGTCCATAACGCTCGGATATTTTATTTTCTCTCATCATCCATTTGAGAGCCCGGTGAAGACAGAAAGACGGAGAGAGGATATGGAGGGAAGCTGTGCACTGAGCGTCTCTTCTTCCAAAACCCGTTTCCCATTCAATCTCTGCAACTCATCATCTCGTTTGAAACCCACCCAAATCCTCACTCTCCATCCCAAACAGACAAAAACTGTTGATTTTCGGTCGAAAAACTGCGTCTTTCTACGGTCTTCTCGAAATTCTATTATTCTTTCACCGCCTTGTGCTGTTGCAGAAGCCTTAGAACAAACTCCCATTTCTCCTCCTCCTTCCTCTCATTTGTCACCTCCGAGAGAGACGCCATCGAAGGTAGATAAGAGCGGGCGGTTTTGCAGCCCCAGAGCTGCTAGAGAGCTCGCTCTGTAAGTGTTTGTAGATTTGGAATTCTTTTGGATGCTTTCTTGTAATTCCTGTTTATTGAATTTTGGAATTATTGGTTGAAATTTTGAGGAATGCTGATGACAGCTTGATTGCTTACGCTGCATGCTTAGATGGGTCTGATCCTGTTCGGCTGTTCGACAAGCGAGTGCATGCCAAAAGATGTAAGGTTTCTAAACTGTTATTTATTTAAAAGATGTAAGGTTTCTAAACTGTTATTTTTATGAATCAGTACCTTTCTTATTTAGATATTGCATTTCAGTACTTAAATTAAGTCTTTTTTAAAAATAAAAATAACATTTAAGGGACCTTATTAATTTAAGTACATTGCATCTGGGTCCCTAACGGTAGATTTACCTAATGACTGCAGCTTAATTAGACTGTCCATTGTTCTTTGGCTAAGCATGCAAAAGGTGGGCCCCATGATTACTGGAATATTTTCTAACATCCCAATTGTTATCCTCAAAAGTCATCCAATTCAACTTTCAGAACCTGTGGCAGGGTTCAGCAGATGAACAGTTCGGAGAGGTTCGAGACCAGAGCCATTTGATTACCAGGATATTTCTGGCCAAAACATATCCAACCCAATTTTAAATCTAGACCTGCTCTCCAGTGATGGGTTGGATCGATCAAATCCATTTGCACTGCTAGTTGTATGGATCTCTTAATGGGTGGAAAACTTATATCTACCACAAATATTAAGTTCAACAACAACCCCTGCTATATGCTTACAACCTGTCTCTAGTGAAGTGTTTTACTAGCCCCTCAGCCCCTCCATATGTGCCGACCCGGCATGCAGTGCAACAATGATTCCTTCGGGTTGTGTTAATTTGTCAGATTATATGAGCAAATGCTTGAACCAAAATACATCATTGCTATGGGAGCTTGTACTATTACTAGAGGGATGTTTAGTACTTTAAGATGCTCTAGTATGAAAATGAGGGTATGCTTACAATACCTGGAATTAGTTAGATACAATTTGATGGATTTTGTGGGTTCATTGATCAGGGCTTGACGGAAGAACTGTAGAATGTTCAAACCTTGTATCAGGTGGATCCCACCATATAGATGATCAAATTAGAAACCCAGGCTCTTCAATTATCAGCTAGATTGCTGTCTTGGCTGGGACTACAGTGTAATCCCTGGCTGGGTTTCTGTATTTTCTTGCTGTTTTGGCTGTTGCTGAGCAGTTTCTTTAATAAAATATTTATCATCCTTAAAAAAAAAAAAAAAGATCAGCTAGATTGCACAAGGTTGGTCCACCTAATACACAGAAAGATGTCCTGCATATAAGTTGGTAGATGGGGGAGTGCACATGGGGCATGCAAACCTCTCTCTCTCTCTCTCTCTCTCTCTCTCTCTATTGAATATATATCTTAGGCTTTTAGCAAAACCATGGACTGCAACATTATACCACATTGGTGCACCTCTCTAGTATCTTAACTAACGTTATTAAAACCACAAAAACCAAGAGAGACACGTAGGACTAATCTGATGCTCCAGCATTTGAGAAAAGAAAAAAAAGAGGGGAAAATGGATCTATAGAACTTTGGATTATGCTTGGTATCTCTGATCTTAAGTTTTCATTCGTTGATATCACATGGAGGTGGAACACTCTATGCCGGGCTTTATTATTATTAGTATTTTAATTTAAATGACCTTTTCTGCCTTTTTGGCATTCTAACTTTGTTAAGGGACATAATCCATAGCTCTATTTCTTCCTTAGTGGACGGTGAGATTAACACCAATGGAGGTCCATGCATGCACACACACACAGTCTAACTTATTATCTCATTTTCTATTTAATCTTCTTTCCTTTTTTTTTTTTTTTTTTGCTAATTACATTATGCAAGGCTGTTAGTTATAACCAGCTGAAACATAGGATCTTGCAGGAATGATAGAAGAAGAAAAAGAATCCAGAGCACATGAGTACTTCCATGCATCCACATTCTTTGGCTTTTTTTTTTTTCTTAGAGAACTGATCAAATACAGGCAACGGTATCACAGCTTTTGATACCATTCAGTTGTTCTTGCCAACATGCCACTTGTTAGGACATCAATACCATGTAAATGGTAGGCCCCTGCATGAACATCACCCTTCTTGAAAATCTGGCTGGTTTTCTCCCTAGGTGGTCCACATCTGTACATTGAGTCAGACTCTTGGTTGTCAATTGATTCGAATGGTGTGGCCCACCTAATGTGCAAAACAGCCTTTTATTGTCTTAGGTGATCTTCACGGTGGTGGGTTGTAGCCTCTAAAAGTAATCCTCAGGATTGCCACAAATTGTATTCCAGCAGGGCCCTAAGTTCTATGTGGGGCCCCACCATGAACAAAATCATTCATCCAATGGATCCACACTATGGATGGTCCATGACACAGAGCTCCCTTGACTGGATGATGTGGTGGGCCCCAGCATGGCTTGCAAGTGGCGGATAAAACTAAAAGGGCCAAGGATTTGCTTGTATATGTAAAGCCCATTAACTAGGCAGTTGGGAACTTGATCTTCTGATCAATGTGTTTTTGCACAGTTCAAGTACCAATTGAGGCCCCGTGTATGCTGGAGGGCCCGCAGACTACCATTTTGGTTAGACCTGTGCGCTTTTTAAATAATTCTTTTGAACAAATAGCTTATTTGCAATCAGATTTACTTCTATATTGTTAGGAGATTTTACGAGAGGAGAAAAAATGCCTCTTGAACACAGTACTTTCTAGAGTCCACATTTTTTTTCCCTGCATTTATTTTTATTTTGAGCATTTAAGAAAATGACACGTCTTGGTGGAGCAAGTATTTTTCCTTTTAATTTATGTTGTATTGGCTGTTGTCCTGCAGTTTCTGGGAAAACATTACCTTTAGAAGTTAGAACACAGAACTTTCATGAATATACATTTTTCTGCACACGTTTTTGGCATTGGCAATGGTGGTTGTTGAATCTTGAATGATTGTCTGAAGAATGATTTTATGTGTTTGACTTCAGTCCCTGGATTCATCTTTGACAAGGCATCATTATTGGAGTATGATCATATGAGTTTTGGTGGACCACCTGTTCCAACGGAGACAGAAGAAGAAGCAGAGGAGTTGCAGGTCAAGTATGATAACGAGTCTGCAATTGGTAATAACCTAATTGCTTTTCTGGGTTGATCGTAAGCTAATGAATTTTCTGGGTTGATTATCATGATTAGTTGACTTTTTGTTTTTTGTTGATATTTATTAGGAAATGATGGGTTTCATTGGTCCAAGGTCTTTTCCATTCATGTTTCCATTTCCTCATTTAAAATTTTGAACTACCTACCTAGCTACCTAGTATTTTCAGATGGTCTGTAATTTGTTGGAAGAGACTAAGGCTGCATTTGGATGTTCAATCAAGTTGAAAGTTTGAAACAATCTGATACAGCAAAAGGAGTAAATTACCAAAATGAGGCTAGCACCACTAAATTCATGATGAGTGACTAACCCCAAAATCATTATTACAATCATTCAGTTCCAACCCAAAATGCCTGGAATGATTGCATTTAGTGGTTTGGTTGACACTTGACCACTTCATAGTGAATTGAGTGAGTGAAAATTCAGTTCAATGGAACATCCAGATGCACCTTAACTGTTTACCTTTGTGGCAGTTCAAGCTGACAGTTGGATATTTTTGTGCATTTGGTGGAGAACGTTCTTGCACAATTTCATGGCATACTGCAATAACAACCCCAAGATGCATTTAATGCTTCATCTGGCTCTAACATCTCTTGTTCCACCTATAGTCTGAAAGTTTCCCTTTGAAATGATTTCGTATTCTCCACTCCAAAAGAAAACTTGCAATGTCGCATCTTCCAATTCTATGTGATAATTAAATGTAAATAAATGATTTCCTTGCTATATCTCTATGATTTACTTGAAAGTTTATCACCTTCATAAATAGAGTTTATCTTTATTAGACAATAGAATACATGAGAAGTGAGAACACAATGGGATAGCTCACTCAGTTTTCTAAAAGTTATGTTTTGCTTAGTTTCTCATTTTGAGTTTCACGATGTCTTTTCCGATAACTTGTTTTCTCATTTTCAAATTCAAAATTTTAAAATTGTCCTGTAGTTTCCAGAAATTTTCATAGGGAAAAGTTTTTGTTGGCACAATGTGCACCAAGAGTTAGCACACACATATCTCCCACCATCTGAAATGGTGATTGGCACACGCATTTCAAATTGTAAAAATTCAAGTTTTCTAATGCTGCCAGAGTCCCGCCAACATTCATAAGTTGAGAGAGAACATGTGCATAGACACTCAATGAGTTGTGTGCCTAAATTTCATTCAATAAGTGCAACAGTCTTTGAGAAACCTTCATTCTCAAATGCATTATGTAAAAATGGTTTTGAACACACCGATGGTAAGAGGTGTTCCACCTATGGGTTCACAAGCCTTAGAAGGAAAGCCATTGATCAATGTTGGGGATCCAAGCGCTCAACATGCGTGTAAACTGATTTTGCAAAGATAAAGAGAGGCAAATAGAGCATACAAGGAAATAAATAGAGAAGAAGAGTCATGGTTTATCACAACATGTAACTACGTCCACGGGAAAACTAGCATATCAAAAGTTAAAAGAGAAACCTCTAGTTTGTTTTGTATTTTCACTCTTGTCCTCTGCAACATGTGACCAAGAGAAAGAACCCCCTCTTCCCACAACATCTCAAAAGAGACAACCGATGAGATACTTCATTCACCTTTTCTCTCCACCTAACATTCAACCCCTCTCTTCACTTTGCATGCCATGGTAACTGGTAAGAACCACCCAACAGAAAACCCTAATTTCATCTGCTAATATCTTGGAGAAAAAATGAAAAGTTTGAAGCCCTTTTTTCCCTTACAGAATCATCACATCATCAGCATCCATCACAAGTTTTTAGAGTTTCCAAACATTTTAATAATTTGATGATTTTATCTTGCTATTAGTGTTATTCTCTGGCTGCACCCCTCTACCTTGATTGATAAGGTGCATGTGTAGTTGTTCTGGAAAAAAAAATGTGTAGGAGATTTGCTTGAAGAGGATTTTTGGCCACATATATGCATGTGGAAAACATTTGCCACACCCAAGCCATTTTTGTTTTCCAGTTGTTGCACACTATGTTACAAACACACTCAGATTTTTGTTGAGATGACAACCAAATATATTTTTCATCTTGGAAGAAGAATGTACCCTTGATGGGGGCATCAGAGGACCTATTTGGGTGTACTAGAGATGGAGGCGACCACCCACATCAGTACAACTCTCTGTGGATGGGAGACAGGTTCCAGATGGGGCTCGCCTGGTCACTTTGAAGACCCCATATGTACTGGATGTGCATCAGGAAGACCTCACTTAGGGATGATGCATGTGGGCTACTTAGGAGATAGTTTTAGTTATAGGATTTTTATTTATATATTTATTTTTTTGATTCGACCGTTGGATCTTGTTGATTAGGCCATCGGGCCACCGGATCTCCCAGATTTGGGCCCCTTGGACCATGATCTTGTTTTATTTATGTTTTTTGTTATTTTTAAGAATTATTTGACGGTTAAGATTGTGGTAAGTGTTTTAGTTTTCTTATTTTGGATGATGGGCCATGTCACTTAAGTGAGTGGCGTATTTGTAATTTTTAAAGTTTTAATATAAAAGCGACAGGGGTTGTCCAACCCTATTGGAGCTTGAGAAAAAGAAAAAAAAAAAGGTCATTCTTGTGTTGAAAGCAGTGTTTTAAATATCGACGATATCGACCGATATATCTGATGATATTTCTTATAGTGGAATATATCTCACATGTTCGATCTGGTGAGCATTTTTTTTTTTTTAATAATATTTTTGATCCTTTTTTTTTTTCTTGGAAATCACATTAAATTAGTGTCGAATTGTTACAAATCCATGTTTTTCATGTTTTGCATGAAAAATCATGAATTGGGAGCTTCGATTTTGAGATTTGGAAGAGAATGGAAAATTGAAAAAAATTAAAATTTTCCCAATTTCTCGCAAATCAGTTGCAATCTTTGTGCCCAAACATAAAATCAAGCATGTATGTAACCTAATTTAGTGATTCTTCTTTAGCTTTTGAATGTGTGGCTTGTTTTTCCATAGGTCTTCTTACATTTATAAATTATATGAATAAACTTTGAATATACTTGCATTAATTCAGTTAGACAACGTATAGATTAGGACCCCATACAAAGAAAACCTATTATGTGCACTTGTTGTTTGTAATGTTTTGATTTGTGTATTGATATCTTTTTTAACAATCACTGAAATTTCATTGAAAAATTTGACCAATTCCCAATGTTTCCGACAACAACAATACATTATGCGATTTAACTGATATATCCCATGCGATAATTGATATGCATCCGTATCCCAAGGGTGCGATAAGTAACGCGATACCGATATTTCAAATAGTGGTTGAAAGGGTGTTTTTCCTCTTTGTTTTTAGGGTTTGTGAGAAACCCTCCATTCCAATTGAATTGTGGAATGGTAGAAGCTTACTTGGTGGAGGATTCCTTCAAGGTGTTTTCTTCCTCTCTTCTTTAACAAGGTACTCCACTTCTCTTTTTCTTCTTTTCCTTCCTTTACATCTCTTCTAAACCCATCAAAACTCATCCCAATCCACCTCATTTCACTTTTCCCCTACCCATCCATACGTGGACACACGCACGCACGTGTGTTCATATGGGTTGCCACGTGTGGGCCGCCTTTTGGTACCTTCCGTCCTTTATTCCCCTCCAAACCCTACCTAATCCCTAGATCCCTAATTCCCTAAAAAATCCCAAATCTCAATCCCTAAACCCCAAAACCCGAACGGAAATCTGATTTTTTAATTATTAATATTACAAGTCCCTTCCATAAACATGATTTTATTGGCATCGTTGTTTTCTCACGTGATTGTTGCACTACCCACGATAGATTGGAAGTCCCTACTTCCAAGTGGGCCACTCTCGTAATACTTTATATTTTCGTGCATCGCGTTTGTGATAGCCTAGGTCCTTTGCGTTCCAAATCTTAATTTTCTGAATCTATTATGTGGGTGTGTTTGGTTTTACATGTTGAATGCTGAAATTAATGCGCAATTGATCTCACATCTTGCATCTTAGGTTAGCTTCACTCGTCCTACATCAAATTTGGTAGCAGAGCCTAGATCTAACGTAGGGTACTTGTTGACGAAATTCCTAAACCAATAGTAGAGCATATAGATCGCATATGGGTTGCTGAATTTTCTGCTTGGGTATTTTAAAAGTCTTATATTACTGGAAATTTTAGACTTTGATTTTAAGACACATGGTTGCTGAATTTTCAGTTTTGGCCTTATTAGAATCATTCTAGGATTGTCCATAGGGTTTAAGGTACTTAGGGTCATCATACATAAAGTACAGATGCATCATATAATATCACATTGAGCATCATCAAATTTGAATTTTGCATCGCATTCATCATATAGTACACATACAACTAGGTTGCCTTTTATTAGGGTCATTTAGTGTATGCAAACGCGAACAGGTCGTGGTTTTGGTCTATTCCCCACCATGAACGTAGATTAGATTGCCGATGCTCTCGAAAAGATTAACCACCATTTAACGACATTGAGACGCACAATAGGACCACTGACGCACAATTAACTACCAACAACTAGCGTATCACGCGGCTAGAGGCAACCTCTTATGGTACCCCTGTCACCGGGAAAGACCACTAGTCTCAAGTAGGAGAGCCAACGGATGAGGACCCATTTGAACATGGTCCAGTCCTAGTCGAACCCATTATGGGTCATAATAGGAACTTTGGTTAGGGAGTAGGTCATGTAAAACTGCACGCCCACGCGCCTTGTAGAGAGTCGTAGGATCATTGCGACCTTGAGGAATGAGTTATGAAGAGCGTCAAAGTCGATGCTCTCAATTTTGATTGTCGCTTGAACTCGAGATATTTCCTTGACTGGTCAGCTGACACAGACCACTTCTTCAAGTGGCATGACATGTCATATCGCCGTCGAGAGAGGTTCACTAAGATGAAGTTGACGGGTCAAGCCAAGCTATTCTGGATCAATTCAGAACAGAAGGCGGAGCGGCATGGAGATGAACCCATTACATCATTGGCTAAGATGAAAGAGCTTCTTAGAGAAAACTAGGTCCCACTTTCCTATCGTGACTGCCTTTTGGATCACTGGTAGTCCTTCATGTAAGGGTTGATGCCTGTATCGGATTACATCGAGAGATTCAAGGAGTACATGATGCGATGTGATGTTGACGAGTCTCCTGCTATGACCCTGTCTCATTTTAGGACGAGCCTGCACCCTGAAATTAGGCGTGAGCTAATCCCTCATGATGTTGGTACACTAGAGGAGGCCTACCTTGGGGTAGAGGAGCTTGAACGACTTACCGCAAACAAGCATGAAATGGTTTAGGTCTCGTGATTCCAGTGGCAGGGTTACTCATCAGAGAGCCAAACCTAACCTTGGGAGTCAGGGGGGTGGCTCGTGTGATGCAGGCCCCATCTGTGTGAGGTGTGTGGTTCGTGTGAAACGGAACCCATGTGAAGTGGGGCCCACGAGGGGGGTTCGGCCGCGGTCCTAACCCATGGGATGTGGGGCTTGGGCTGTGGGATAAAGGGATTAATTTGCCATGCTCTATTAGTTTGAGTTTTTAGAGCAAGTGGTTAATTGTCCTGCATTAGCTAGTGATGAGGAGTTTGATGAGCAGGAGACCCACACTCTTGTAGTAGTCAGATACGCCTTTGCCCAAACTAAAGAAAATGATGATTGGTGTAGGAACACGATCTTTTACACTTTTATTAAGTGTGGAGAAAAGAATTGTAAAGTGATCATGAACAGTGGCAGCTGTGCCAATGTGGTCTCTACTAACACCGTGAGTCGACTGGGGCTTGAAAATCGAGTCTCACTTTTAGCCCTATAGAGTGTTGTGGGCTGATGAGTCCTCTATTCCGATCTCATAGCGACATTTATCCCCTCCAGTTTGGGTCGTATATGGATTCGCTATTGTGCGATGTGGTTCCCATGAATGCCTGCCACATCATCGTGGGTAGGCCCTGGTTATTTGACTTAGACGTTCTAATATTCGGTTGCTTCAATATTTGTACATTCATGTTTGAGGGTAAGAAAATTAGATTGAGTCTTCTTCCACCCAAGAGCATACCGGAAAAGAAGGAGACCACTAAGAAGGGTGATCCTAGAACTTCGATGAAGTCCATGCCCAAGTCTCTTCACATCATTAATGCAAAAGAATTTGAAAGAGACTAGGGAGGATTTAGAAGTGCATGCCCTCGTGATTAGAGAGGCTACCCCTTAGGTTGGTGTAGAGTTGCCTAGTGAGGTGATTTCGATGATGGAGGAGTTTAGTGATGTCTTTCCTGACGACCTCCCGGATGAACTTCCATTTAAGAGGGACATCCAGCATGCCGTTAATCTTGTCCTCGGGTCGACTCTCCCAAACATTCCTCACTATAGAATGAACCCTACAGAGCATGCGGAACTCAAGAAGCAAGTTGATGAGCTTCTTAAAAAAGTGTTCATTCAGGAGAGCATGAGTCCATGTGCAGTGTTCGTATTTCTGATGCCCAAGAAGGATAGCACATGGCATATGTGGATAGGAAAGCCATCAACAAGATCATCGTTAAGTACTGATTTCTTATACCGCATCTTGACATTATGTTGGACGTGATGGCTAATGCCATAATTTTCTCCAAAAATAGACCTCAAGAGTGGGTATCACCAGATCTGCATTCGCTCAGGTGATGAATGGAAAATTGCCTTCAAGACGAAGGATGGGCTTTACCAGTTGCTAGTCATGCCTTTTGGGTTGATCAATGCCCCAAGTACATTTATGCAGGTGATGACCCAGGTGTTGAGACCTTTAATGGGGAAGTTCCTAGTCATGTACTTTGACGACATCCTTATTTATAGCATGACTAAGGAACAACATCTCCACCATCTGAGGCAAGTGTGTGGGATCCTTAGGGCAGAGAAGTTGTATGCCAACCTCAAGGAGTATTTGTTTTTGTCTAGTAGTGTATCTTATTAGGTTTTATTGTGTCATCTAAGGGCATGCTTGCGGATCTCGAGAAGGTTAAGGCCTTAGTTAGCTGGCTTGAGCCGCGTATTATTCATGGGGTGTATAGCTTTCATGCCTTAGCCACCTTTTATAGGCGATTCATTAGAGGGTTTAGTTCCATCATGGCTCCCATTACCGATTGCATAAAATGGGGGAGTTCCAATAGACTAAAGCAACCTCTAAGGCATTCAAGGAGATCAAAGTTAAAATGACTGAAGCTCCTATCATGCGACTTCCAGATTTTTCCCAGGCTTTTGAGGTAGCTTGTGATGCGTCTGGTGTAGATATAGGTGGAGTGCTTAGTCAGGAAGGGCATCCTGTCGCTTTCTTTAGCGAAAAGTTGAATGAGACTAAACAAAAGTATTCTACCTATGACAAAGAATTCAATGCGGTAGTGCAGTCTTTGCACCATTGTCGATATTAACTATTACAGCAGGAGCTCGTCTTATTGTTTGACCATGAGGCTTTGCGTTATTTCAACTCGCAAAAGAAGTTGAACCCGAGGCATATCAAGTGGGTCCAATTTATTTAGGAGAACTGATGAGGACATCCGAGCACCATACCAGAGGAGGGCTGCGCCAGTCTCCTTATGGCTTGACAACTATTACATTAGTTCAGAAAAGCTGCACATCTTTAGTCCCTGTGGGTACGACCTCGGTCTCACCGAGATTATTACTACATCGCAACCCTGCACTTGGGGTACAAGCGAACAAGTCTCAGGGAAGCATTGGCTATATTGGCTCATAATGTAGCCCAGGTCACTGTTCCTCCCATGATAGCGGCGGTAAACGGAACGAACACCAGATAGAAGGCTCAAAGCCTCCCAGGGCAGGATCGCATGGATTGATGCCCGCGGCTCGTACAATAACACGACGAAATACTGCAAGTAGTAGTCAATTCCCTCAGAACAGAGAGGGAGCGAGAACACCCCGGAAGGTTTCGTTTTCTGATGCCATACCTGTGTGAAGTCGAACATGTGCCATTCTCGACAAATTTCAAGTATCTAGATTTTCAGAAATTCAACGAAGATGGATCACCAGAAGAACATCTGATGCATTTCATCACGACCATGGGCAACTTTTCTATAGTCCCGTAGTATTGTTTGCGACTGTTCAGGTCATCGCTGACAGGAAAAGCCTTCAGATGGTATTCTAGCATGGCACCAGAATCTATACGCACTTGGGATCAAATACAGGATACCTTTATGGCAAACTTCTTCCCATATGATAGGGATGTCAGCATCACCGAGTTGGCCTTCATACGGCAACGGGAAGGTGAACCAGTAGAGAAATTCATCGATCAATAGAAGACTCTTAGGGCATCGTGTTGAGAATATTCAAGGGAAAAAGAACAGGTGAAAATATGCTTGAACTCCATGGAAACGGGAGTCACGTTCGGACTAACAAGCGCTGATATACGGACTTTCCATGATCTGGCTACAAAAGCTCATGCACTTGAGGCCATGACCAGAAAGGTGCCTGCTTTCCAGACCAAAACAATACGACCGGGCCCGAGTCGAGTAGCAACAAATGTTGCCGACTAGGAAAAAAGGAGGGAAGACCCTCGCTGCCGGCAAATGACAGACATGAGAGAAGATATGGATCATTATAGAGGTCGAACGACTGATAAGCGACCCAGGTAATATGACTATCATGAAGGATACACGTTCGAAAAAGAAGACGTGCTCCTCATGATGAATCAATTACTGGCCGCTGAAATGATCGAGTTGCCCCAGCCGACGTGTCCAAAGGAAGTAAAGAAGATGAAAGAAAAGAATTACAGTCACTATTATCGCATGCTGGGACAACTGAGAATTGTTTCACAATAAAGAATATACTGTAGAAAATGATGAATAGAGGCGAGATCGTGATGGAAAAGGACAAGGTGCAGAACAAAAAAGCAACCACAAACACGGTATCCGTGTGGAGTACCGTTCATGAAAAGGTCGGATATTGAAGGACTGAACGAGAGTTACGCGAACCTTACGCACACGGTGGTCAGAAAAGTGAGAGTTGTAATGTGATCGTCCTCAAATCGTCTAAAGAATTAGCTGGGTCACCATCAGTAAGTGCGCGTAAAGCAACAGTAGTTACGCTGCGCTTTGGGAAGAAGATAACCAGTCCTCCCTGAAGGCAGGAACTTACAACAACACATAGTAAGGCTCTGGGAATATCACAAGGAAGAGGCCCCTTGCATAACGAAGAGAACTAAGGGAACAGAACGCCAATCGACGAAACTTCGTTAATTGATAAAGTAACTTACGATGTCGTAAGCCATCTGAACGGTATTCCTACTTGGTTGAGTATATATGACGCGTTGCATCTATTGAAAGATTTTCGCCAAACGTTGATTAAGGCTTTATTAGACGACAATGTAAGAGAAGCATTGCTCGTTGAAATGGAAAATACAGGCGGAAAAAAGGAAGTCTGTATGATACAAAATGATACGCCCAAAGGAATGGGGAAAAGTTGCATGTTCATTATCACTTTCTTCGATGATGATTTAATACTAAGGTGAAAAGGAACACAATTGACCATTGATGATCGTCGACTATATTCGCGAGAAGCAAGTTAAGTGAATAATGTTGGACAACGGCTCCGCAGTAAACTTATTACCATTAAACATGCTCAATAAGTTGGGGTATCGTTGTTCACATCTATGCACCGGTGGGATGATGATTCAAGGATTTAATCTTTGAAGATGGAATGAATTGGTTGTCGGACACCAATACTTGAGAAAACCTTTGAAGACCATAGTATCCTTGCAGAAATATTCTGACGCAACTTTGATGGCATTGTATAGATCAATTTTGATTAGCACGTCGGTGTGCTTCTTCATTATCGCCTTTGCCATGCATTGTAGTGAGTGCGGGAAGATAAAAAGCCGCGCATATGGAACTCTTCATTTCCCCACAGGGATTCCTGGGTCTAGAAATGCTGTTGCAACGTTTCAAAGAAATAAGTGGGGTAAAGGGTATGTGGATTATATCAGGGTATCAGGAATTGCATTGGGGAGATCCGGCCTGTCTTCTGCTTCGATCATCTTCCCAGTAAAGAGCCTTCTAGGATCTGCGGCTCCTTCATCGCCCAATTAGCAGTATACAGAATCTTGTTTTATGTCATCTGATCAGTTGGTTCGCCGTGAAGGATCGATAGATGATGATGGAGGTTCATCGAGATGATGACCATTTCGTCCTTAAAAGGACTGGTGAATTTCATCATATCTTGGTGTACTTTTACATAGTCCTAGGTGTTTTGTAATCGTTTCTTATTAAACTCCTTGATCTTTTCTTGGAGCTGTTGGCCTTTGCTCTTTGATTGCTTCTTTTTTGTAAAAGTAGGAGGGGTGGATTCCTTGGTTGGCAGTCGACAACTGTTGGTTTGAATGTTCGCGGTCACCTTTAGCCAAGTTTCCCAATAAGCTTTGCGACCTTCTTTGAGGGGTCTTTGGTTATCTCCCATTATGATCGCATTGCGAATTAGACTGGCTATAAGAGTTATGCGATCAGAAAAATCGACAATTGGAAGAATGGGTTCCTTGAAGAAGGTAGGGCGTTTTGTTGTGATTTTCACCCTTTTCTTGGGAAGATTCTTGGTCGGAGAAGAATGGGTATCTGCAGGTGTGGATTGATGAGGAGTCGCTTGTTCCTGGGAAGTGGTGAAGTTTCTCATAGTTGTGGCCATTTGAAGTTATGTAAAAAATTCAATAGAGTCCAAGTACTTGAGAAAATTTGTTGCCAAAGCAGACCGTTGCGCAGCGCACAAAGAGTATTAGGTGCGCGTACGCGCAATAAAATTTGTTGTGCGATAACGCAATGAAGAGGCAAGAGATGGGGACGAATGCAGAATGAATGAAATAGGAGGGAGTTTGGCTTTTATAAGGAAGACAAGACCTGACTGAGTGTTGCGCGGACCCGATCACGCAATAGGGATTGCGCGGTCACGCAACAAACAAAAATGAACCTTTCAAAGAAAACTGAGAGTCGATCCTCGATTGATTCTATGACAAATCAAAGGAGGATCGAGGGGGCATCTGTTGGAGCACAAAAATACACCGAATTGATCTTTTGCGTGGAAACACAGTGAAATAAGGAGAAGATTATGTTGCGCGTCCGCGCAACAGAGTAGTGTTGTGCGATGGTGCAATGAATGCAAGATGCCTGTTGCGTGGCTGAGTAGATAAGAATTCATCGCGCGCCTACGTAACAATATTGGGTTGCGCGGGCTCAGTGCTTCACACATGTGAGTGCCTATAAATACCCTCTGTCCCTCTCATTTCATTCATTCACAAGTGAAGAGCTCTAGAGAAGTCAGAGAGATTCTAAAATTTTTTTGAAAGCTTCTTCAAGTATTCCGTGGCACGATATGGGAGAAGAACAAAAAAAGGAGACTTCGAAATCTAGGCAGAAGCCTCTTGCGCGATCGCGCAACAGGCAGGAGGCACCCATTGCGCAGCCGCGCAACAGGCACATTTCATGTGCATTTTGATAACTTGGTGATATTCTTCCGTGAGATCTGTAATCTCTCGCGAGTTGGTCATCCGCGATCGCGTCTTAAGCATATCAGTGAAGAACAAGGGGTCTTTGAACCCGCACAACTCCTCTGTCATTGCGACGAATGTTTTGCAAGCCGGAATGCTGACGAAATCGCCATTTGAATTGCTTTCCTTTCTTTCACTGTATTCGTTAAATACATTTTGTTTGGAATCAAGGGAAATGTGAGGATGTAATTAGAACTCACAATTAATAAAATCAACGATGATGATCATTCTTCTAACCTTCCTTTGTTTTTATTGAATGTGAATATCCCAATTGTGATACTTGTTTCTTTGTCGAAACAATGTCATTGTTTTCTCACGTGGTTGTTGCACTACCCACGCTAGATTGGAAGTTGCTACTTCCAAGTGGACTACTATCGTAATACTTTATATTTTTGGGCACTGCATATGTGATAGCCTAGGCCCTTCGCGTTGCAAATATGAATTTTCTGAATCTATTGTGTGGGTGTGTTTGGTTTTACATGTTGAATGTTGAAATTAATGCGTAATTGATCTCACATCTTGCATCCCAGGTTAGTTTCACTCATCCTACATCAACCCTTCAAAAGGGGGGAGAGAGAGAGAGAGAGTTTTATAGACACCCAAACATGTGCCACATGCAAGCCTTTTCTCTATGTACTTGTATACGCCTTTATTCGTGGGCTTGGGCCATTTGCTGCAACCGAAAACTCCAGAAAATTATTATTTGGAGACTTTATTTTGAAGGCCCAATCCCATTGGAAAACGGAAGTGCTACTAATGAGGTTGTGATGCGGGACGGATAACCTAAACTATAATGATGCAAATGAATTAATAAACGGATTAGTAGAGTAAATCAAAATATAAAATATTACCAATCTATCACAAATGTAAAGAAATCAAGACATCAACTATGCTCAAATTCAAGGCCACATTAGAATCCCACAGATGGATCTTAAGATTATTGATTAGAAACGGCCCAATTGAGGTTGAATTTCCAACTACCATAGGATTTGATCTAAATCTGAGGATTCACTTGCGCTTTGTTGGGGTTTGAAAAAAAATAGGGTTTATGAAATTTGGGAGATTAGGGTTTGGAATTCTAGGTTTACGGAATTTTGGAGATTAGGGAATTCTAGGTTCTAGGGTTAGGGTTTTAGGTTTTATGGGGTTTTAAAGGGGAATGATCAAGGACCAAAATGAGGGAAATGGCGTTGGTCGTACAGACATGGGATGTAGTCCGTACGGTTGTACAATTGGGTAGGGTTTAGGGGATGGTGGGGATGGGATTTGGGAGGAACCGAAAGAAAAAGAAAGAAAATAGAGAGAGGGAAGAAGAAAAAAGTGAAAAAAAAAATACCTTAAAGATAAGAAAAACAGAGAGAGAAGATAGTTGGAATCACCCCATGACTTCACACCAAACTCAAATCGCAGGAGCCTTTTCTTTGCTCAAAGGAACAAATAAGAAAATTTTATTTTCCATCTCTCTCTAGGGCTTCACACGCCCAACCCTTTAGTCTTTTGGGGTGTTTTTAACAAAAATACCTTTATTGGATATAAAATGTCTAAAATACGCTTATTTCAATAAATTATAAAATAAACCTAAATAACTAAAATAAAAAAAATATAACTAAACTACGTCATCCCAATGGCTCCAATGTGTCCAATGGGTCTACGATCAAGATGATTCACGGTTAGGATTGAACGGTCCACGTGCGAAATTCAATTGTCCAACACTCCCAACTAAGCAACTGACATGTATCTTCCTAGTGTAGGGTCTTTAAAGATGCACGATCATGCATGTGGGGTCTTCAACGGGGCTAGGAACTTAAATTGGGCCCATTAGGCCCAATGTAACGATCATCTAGCCATAACGAAACTGGGGTAGCTCTCTTTTGTCTCTGATAAGCTCTAAAAGGAGCTGGAATGTTCTCATAAACTCCCCTCGGCTGACAAGAGTTTGCCTTCGGCAAAATAAAACTGCGATAATGCGCTTGGAGATCTGAGTGTAGTCTTTGAAGCTCGGTCTCTATAACCTACGTACTGTTTGACTCTCACTTATTCTTCCACTTGAAGAGATGCTTTTGGAATCCTCCATGTTTGGTAGAAACCACTTGTTCATCCAAGATACCTTTGATCTCCTCTTCTGACAAGTATGGATGGTAAAGAAGGCAAAGGTTGTTAAGAATAGTCTGGTAAGGGCCATGGCTTGTGGGGTAGATTGGGCAGGTTGGGAGCACCACCATCTGGGTTAATATGAGGGTCGAAATAAAGGCTAGTGGGTGAAATTGCTGGAACCTTGTAAGACATGAGATCTTTTATATTGAATGTAGAACTAATGTTGATATCAGGTGGAAGATCCACAACATACGCATTGGAGCCAAATCTTTTCAATATCTTATAAGGTCCTACATTATGGGCTTGTAATATCTTCAGGGAAACTGTTTTAGCCTTATTCGAATCATCATTACATAATCTCTTACCTGAAACTGTTTAGACTTGCAATGAGAGTCAACAAATATTTTCTACTTTTCATTGCTCACATTAAACTGTTTCTTAATTTCAGCATGCAAATCATGAATGCACCATGTAAATGCATATGCAAACTTTGATGGCCTATAGGAGACTGACATAGGAATGAGATCTATAGGCTTCTTAGGTTTATAACCATAAGGCACTTCAAAAGGACTCATGCCCATTGACATATTGATTGAACTATTATAAGCAAACCTTGCGACTGTTAAAATTGAATCCCACGTCCTAACATGGTCATCCACAAGACATCGTAACGGGTTTCCTAAGCTTCAATTAACCACTTCCGTTTGACTGTCAGTTTGGTGATGGTATGCTGACGAGAACTAGAGTCTTGTACCCATCACATGCCAAAGTGTCTTCCAAAAATAACTCATGAATCTCACATCTCTATTAAACACAATAGTCTTTGGCAAACCATGCTAGCAAACCACCTCTCCAAAGAAAAGCTTGGCAATGTTGGAGGCATTATACGTTTTGGAACATTGAAGAAAATGGGTCTTTTTAGAAAAATGGTCCACCACCACAAAGATGGAATCGTGCTTTCTAATTGTCTTGGGTAACCCAAGCACAAAATCCATACTAATATCTTGCCACGGAGTGTGTAGCACTAGCAAAGGTGTATATAATCCGGTATTTTGCCTTTTTTGCTTTGCCAACCGACAAGTCCTACATCGCCCAATAATTTTGGCAACATCTCGCTTGAAACTGTGCCAATAAAATCTATCATCGACAATGGCAATAGCCTTGTCTTTATTAAAATGACCGGTTACTCTAGCATGAAGCTCTCAAACTAGAAAATCTCGAAGGGAGGTGCGGGGAATGCAGAGTTTGTCACCTTTAAATAAAAACTCATTGATTAGGACAAATCCATTATCACTCCTCAACTGATCATCCAAACGTGACGTGTACATTTTTCCAAAATTTGGGCACGTTGAATATTCTCCCTTCAATTGTTCGAACCTAGTGACTTCTACGCTTATGGATTGGAGTAACACCACTCGAACTAAGGGCATCGACATGTTTGTTCTCGACCCCAACCTTGTGTTTCAGAACAAAGGTGTACTCCTAGAGAAACTCAACCCACTTGACATGCCTTGGGTTTAATTTCTTCTAGGAGTTGAAGTATCGTAAAGCCTTATGGTTGGAAAACAAAATGAACCCTTGCGGTAGTCGCTAATGTCGCAAGGATTGTACTACCGCGTAGAATTCCTTGTCATAGGTATTGTTACTTCGCCTCATTCAACTTCTCACTAAAATAGGCAACAGGGTGCCCTTCCTGGCTAAGTACTCCACCCATACTTACTCTAGATGCATCACATGCAACTTCGAAGACTTTAGAAAAGTCAGGAGGGCTCATGACAAGAGCCTCAATCATATTGCCCTTCATATCTTTGAACGCTTTGGAGGCCGCATTAGTCCATTTGAACTCTCCCTTCTTAATGCAATCCGTGATGGGAGCCATAATGGAACTAAAACCTCTAATGAACTGCCTATAAAAAGTGGCTAAACTATGAAAGCGACACACCTCATAAATGTTTTGCGGTTTAGGCCAACTTACTATAACCTTTACTTTCTCGGGATCCACAGACATGACCTTGGATGAAAAAATGAAGCCTAAGAAAATTTTTTCAGACATGAAAGAACGCTTCTTCAGGTTGGCATATAACTTATCCGTTTTAAGGATCCTGCAAACTTGCCTCAAATGGTAGAGGTGTTGTTCCTTGGATGTACTATAAATGAGGATGTCGTCAAAATATACCACCAAGAATTAACCCATTAATGGCCTCAACACCTGGGTCATTACTCTCATGAACTTACTTGGAGCGTTGGTCGAGCCAAAATGCATGACTGGCCACTCATATAGCCTATCCTTCGTCTTGAAGGCTGTCTTCCATTCATCTTCTGGGTGAATACGTATCTGATGATACCCACTTTTGAGGTCAATCTTAGAAAAGATTGTGGCACTGGCTATCATATCCAACATGTCGTCACGATGCTGTATAGGAAATCAATACTTGATCGTGATCTTGTTGATGGCTCGACTGTCCACGCATATGCGCTAAGTGCCATCTTTCTTAGGTGTGAGGAGGGTTGGTATGACACATGGACTCAAACTCTCCTGAATGAATCATTTTCTAATAAGCTCATCAACTTGTTTCTTGAACTCCGCATTCTCGGCGGGGTTAATTTGATAGTGGGGAAGGTTTGATAGAGTCAACCCGGGGACAAGATCAATGGCATGCTGAATGTCCTGCATGGGTTGAAGCTCATTCGGTAGGACCTTAGGGAAAATATTGCTAAACTCCTCCAACACTGGAATCACTTCAAGTGGTAACACATTCCCTAACCTCGGGTGTGACCTCTCTTGCCATGAGGGCATACACCATCGAATAAGCCTTAGTCTTCCTTTCAAACTCTTTGGTGTTTATGATGTGAAGGGACTTGGGCTCAGACTTCCTCATCTTTTGGATCACCCTTCTTGACGTCCTCCTTCGGGGTGCTTTTAGGTGGAAGAGGATTTATCTTTGTTCTTTTACCTTAATATATAAATGAACATGTATTCAAACGACTGAAGAGTGTCACATCACGATCATACAAGCAATGTTTGCCCAAGATGATGTGGCTTACATCCATAGGCAAAAACATCACACCACAGTGTCTTTGTAGAAAGCAAATTGAATGGGAATAAGACACTGTTGAAAAACCAATTTTGGGGATGCATTAACCCATGCAACACGATAGGGCTGAGGGTGAGGAATGGGTTTCAAATCCAAACAGGATATAGTGTTAGGGGAGACCACCTTGGTGCAATTATCACTATCAATTATCACCTTTCAGTTTTTATCACCACACTTGACGTAAGTGTGGAAAATTGAATTCCTGCACCAATCATCACTCTCTTTGGCATGGGCTAAGGTGCATCTATCAACCGAAAGTGGCACGATCTCAACTCCATATTCTTCATCACTAGCACAATTTTGGGGTGATAGTTTCACAAAAGTTGAATCGCCTCACGAATTGCGGTTTCAGGTACCACTGAAGTTCTTGCACTACTTGATAGGCATGCTCTAGGTTGTTAATGTTGAGAGGAATGAGCTCACACTGAAGCTCGAATCGGAGGTCCATTCTGAAACATGAAAGGGTCGCTAACGGGTCCTTCTCGATGTTACAATGCATCATATATTCATCAAACTTGCCGATGTAATTAGCTACGAGCATTGATCCCTGTAGAAGGGATTGCCACTATTCCAAAAGCTAGCGGTATGAGAGTGGAAGGTACTTTTCTTTCCAGATCTCTTTCATCTCAACCCATAGTGAGACTAGGTTATCTCCAGACCTCTCCACCTTCCGCTTGACATTCGTCCAAAGAAATTTGGCTTCGCCCATCAACTTTATCTCAGCGAACCTCACTTGACGACGATCGAACATATCTTACCACTCGAAATAATGATCCATGTCTACAAGCCAGTTAAGGAATGCCTTTGGGTCCAAGCGGCCATCATAACTCAATGCTTCAATCTTAATGCTCTTCATCACTTGCTCATCGGGATCAGGGTGGGTTTGGTACTCTACAAGGGGTGGTTGGGTACGCCTCCCACCACGGCCAACACCTCGGCCACACCCTCTCACATCCTCCACTGTGACCTCCTGCCTGGGATTGGTCATCTTTCAAATTTTCATGGTCTGCAAGAAGGCAAGTCTCCAACTCGGTCATGTAAGTATTTGTCTCATTCCGGAGGGCTGTCAGTTGGTTATTGGTGGTTCTAGTTTGGGCCTCGATGGCCATGAGGTGGTTATTGATGACATTGATAGCCTCGACAAGTTGTTCTAAATTCATTGTGGGGTGTAGAACAAAACCGCGCCCACTACAGGTGGGCATAAACTGGGCGCACTAAGTGGGAAAGACTAACAACTAAATTCTCTAAATGCAATGTGATGAAGATGGAAAAAGCTTCTTACTTTAGACGTGGCAATATGAAAACCCTAGACTCAAATGCAATGGACTCATTAAACCCTATGCTAACTTAGGTTTTGAGGGTCCATACGGTTGTACGGTTGGGTGCGGTTTAGGTTTAGAGTGTTATGGGGATGGTGGGGATGGGAGGAAACAAAAGAAAAAGAAAGAAAATATAGAGAGGGAAGAAGAGAAAAGTGAAAAAAAAAAAAAATACCTTGAAGAGAAGAAAAACATATAGAGAAGATAGTTGGAATCACTCCATGGCTTCACACCAAACTCCAATCACAGGAGGCTTTTCTTTGCTCAAAGCAACAAAGAAGAAAATTTCATTTTCCATCTCTCCCTAGGGCTTCATACGTCCAACCCTTTATTAGTCTTTTTGAGGTGTTTTTACAAAAATACTCTTATTGCATATAAAATGTCTAAAAAACCCTTATTTCAACTAAATCATAAAATAAACCAAAATACCTATATATATATATATAAAAACTAAACTAAACTATGCCATCCTAATGGCTTTATCGTATCCAATGGGTCCATGATTAAGATGTTCCACGGTCATGATTCAACAGTCCACGTGCAAAATTCAACGATCCAACACTCAAACTAAGTAACCTACATGCATCTTCCTAGTGTAAGGTTTTTAAAGATGCACAATTATGCATGTGGGGTCTTCGACGGGGTTTGTACGGCTATACGGTTGGGTAGGGTTTAGGTCTAGAGGGTTTTGGGGATGGTGGGGATGGGATTTAGGAGAAAACAAAATAAAAATAAAGAAAATAGAGAGAGGGAAGAAGAGAAAAGTGAAAAAAATACCTTAAAGAGAAGAAATACAGAGAGAAAAGATAGTTGGAATCACTCCATGGCTTTACACCACACTCTAATCACAGTAGGCTTTTCTTTGCTCAAAGGAACAAGGAAGAAAATTTTATTTTCCATCTCTCCCTAGGGCTTCACATGCCCAACCCTTTAATAGTCTTTTTGAGGTATTTTTACAAAAATACTCTTATTGCATGTAAAATGTCTAAAACACCCTTATTTTAACTAAATTATAAAATAAAACAAAATTCCTAAAAAGAAGGAGAAGAAAACTAAACTACACCATCCCAATGGCTCCATCGTATCCAATGGGTCCACGATCAAGATGACCCATGGTCAGGATTGAACGATCCACGTGTGAAATTGAACGGTCCAACACTCCCAACTAAGCAACCCACATGCATCTTTCTAGTGTAGGGTCTTCTAAAAATGCACGATCATGCTTGTGGGGTCTGCAACTAGGTCCCTGTAGTTGTACGGTTGGGTAGGGTTTAGGTCTAGAAGGTTTTGGGGATGGTGGAAATGGGATTTAGGATGAAACAAAAGAAAAAGGAAAGAAAATAGAGATAGGGAAGAAGAGAAAAGTGAAAAAAATACCATGAAGATGAGAAAAACAGAGAGAGAAGATAGTTGGAATCACTCCATGGCTTCACAGAAAACTCCAATCACAAGATGCTTTTCTTAGCTCAAGGCAACAAAGAATAAAATTTTATTTTCCTCGTCTTCCTAGGGCTTCACACTCCCAACCCTTCAATATTCTTTTTGAGGTGTTTTTACAAAAATACTCTCATTGCATATGAAATGTCTAAAACACCCTTATTTTAACTAAATTATAAAATAAACCAAAATATCTATAAAAAAAAAAAAAAAAAACCAAACTACTCCATCCCAATGGCTCCACAATCAAGATGATCCACGGTTAGGATTCAGCGGTCCAAGTGCGAAATTGAACGGTCTAACATTCCCAACTATGCAACCCACATGCATCTTCCTAGTGTATGGTTTTTAAAGATGCACAATCATGCATGTGGGGTCTTCAATAGGGTCCCTATGGTTGTATGGTTGGGTAGGGTTTAGGTCTAGAGGGTTTTGGGGATGGTGGTGATAGGGTTTGAGAGGAAACAAAATAAAAAGAAAGAAATTAGAGAGACGGAAGAAGAGAAAAGTGAAAGAAAAAAAAAACTTTGTAGAAAAGAAAAACAGAGAGAAGATAGTTGGAATCACTCCATGAATTCACTGCAAATTCCAATCACAGGAGGCATTTCTTTGCTCAAAACAACAAAGGAGAAATTTTTTTTTTCCATCTCTCCCTAGGGCTTCACACACCCAACCCTTTAATAGTCTTTTTGAGGTGTTTTTACAAAAATACTCTTACTGCATATAAAATGTCTAAAACACTCTTATTTTAACTAAATTATAAAATAAACCAAAATATCTATATATATAAAAAAAAACTAAACTATGCCATCCCAATGGCTCCATTGTATCCAATGGGTCCACGATTAAGATGATCCATGGTCACAATTCAACGGTCCAAGTGCGAGATTCAGTGGTCCAACACTCCCAACTAAGCAACCCACATGCATCTTTCTAGTGTAGGGTCTTTAAAGATGCACGATCATGCATTTGGTGTCTTCAACGGGGCTAGGAACTTAAATTGGGCCCACAGGGCCCCATGTAATGATCATCTAGCCGTAACGAAACCGGGGTAGCTCTCCTCCGTCTCTAATAAACTCTAAAAGTATCTCGGATGTCCTTATTCAGGTTGGGGTACTTCTCCAACAATCCTCTCAAATTACAACTTGCAATGTGAAAATGGGAAAATCAGATTGAACCAAATTGCTGTGTAGATCCTGAACATGGCTGAGCAGACAAACTCTTCCTATGATGTTTCTTTTATTGTCTGACAATGGTCTGCCAGCACCTGAGGAGGTCTATCAACGAGCCTGGCCATTGTCTGTGGCCCAGATTTTGGACTGTTCTGGCCAGGACTATTCAATAATTTGACTTTGCTCAACCTGAGCCCGGTCCATTGACAGCTCTACATCTGAGAGAAAATGCAAGAATTTGTAGTGGCTTTTCCTTGGAATCTGTTAGTTCTGCTTAGAATTTTGAAGCACTTCACAACAACCAGTCAAATACATGACCGTTAACCACATAATATATTGAGTTTCCCAGACAAGAAAGCATGAAGACGGCACTATCTATTCCCTTACCATCTGTTTTACTATTTTAATTTAATTTAATTTTTTTTTTCCTTCACTTTAATGGCACCCTTTTTGTAGACATAATAATATATTCCTTGCGTTCTTTTGTTTCAGAAGAAGATGTCCTCTCAGCTCCTCCAAAGTTGGTATATAATAGATCTGTTTTGCGGTAATTTCCTTATTCTATTTATTTAAGCGTTTTGAAATTCTGTTGCACGCTAAAATGGATTGACTCACCCTCCTAAAAGTTTTTGGAACTTGTCAACCATTTCTTCTCACTAGCTAGCCATAGAGGTGATGCTTTTGGATGGCTGATCTTGTTGATTCTTAACTAGCCATGTTGCACTTAGGGTGTTATGCTCACAATGGTTTAAATGCCCTAACTTGACAAGTTCGATCAGTCGTGGGGTTTGGGCGTATTGGTTAGGTTTTTAACAATTTGTATGAGTAGTATTCGAGTCATGGAAGGGGCTACCTATGGAAAGGGTAACCTAGACCAAAGTGAAAGCCACCACGATGTAGAAAGGGTTACATGGACAACCAGAGTGCAACCGCCATCCCATCTTAAGGTGGAAAGTATTACCTGGATAATCAGAGTGTAGCTGCTATGCCCTCTCCAAGTGAAAAGGGTTTACTTAGAAAAAGAGGCCAGACCACCAAATAGTGGGCCGAGTCAGCTGCAGAGTGTGGTGGTATTCTATGAGCCCAATGGTTTAAAAGCCTAGCTTGATGCTTTCTATCAGTCCCAGGGCTTTTGGCATGCTGGTTCTTAACATAGGGTGAGTTCAGTTGTGTACCAAAACACAATTTGGATGAATATGGGGTGACCACCCCCATTGATTCGACAGTCTAGGGTGGGTTGGAGAGCACAACCTTGTTAGATGGGCTTCTTCTTGTTTGCCTTTTGTGCTCAAAACAGATCATGAGTAATTTCAGGCAAGACCTGAAGTAAACTGACTTTTGGTTCTGTATGTTATTCAATTCCTTGTTGCATGCTTTTCAAGACATCAAACTTACCCTTATCCATTCAAGAGTATGCTTGACATGCTCCTATGTCCATCATCTGCAGTTTATCTAGGAATATTCTGGAAGCAGTTGTGGACAGATGGGATCATCATATCCTTGTCATTGACAAAATGACCCCTCCAAATTGGAAGGTATGGTACATGATTTCTTTACCATATTAATTTCTTCATTTTCTCTTCCAACCCTATTACCGGCCACCGTCCACTTTTATATCTCTCTCATCTCTTCAGAAATATCTTTTATATGTTCAGGCTCTTCTGGTTGAATTGTTATATTTTTAAGTAAGAAATTTTATTTTGTTTTGTGTATTCATGCATAGCTCTTTACATGTCATGTTTTTGGTTGCATTTTACTGTTTTATTGGAACCACCCACCACATAGTTCCCATTGGTAGATTTGTTATAGCATGTGGATATGTTTTCTCTTGTTTCACATCTTCATCAGTCTTCTTTGGGAACTTCAATTACAGTTGATGTGCGTGTATTGTCTAAAACCATTTAAGTAGATGAATTAAAAGACCTATGTGCATGTCATATGTATTTTCATAACTTTTTACCGATGCCAATTGAAAAAAAGAAAGGTAGAAGAATTGCAACTTGGATTGGAGCAAAGACTAAGGCATGGGATGAATGTATCAGAAAATCAGTTTGGTTTCATGCTAGATGGGTCTACCGCTAAGCTATTTTGCTACTTGGACAATTGATGGAGAAATATAGGAATAGGAGGATCTCCACATGGTCTCCTTTGACTTAGAGAAAGCTTAAGATAGTGTCCCTCGAGAGTTAATCTGGTGGTTGTTGGGAAAGAAAGGAGTTTCAAATGGATATATCAATATGATTAAAGATATGTATGAGGAAGGAATCACAAATGCGAGGAGCACTAGTAGAGAGATAAGTGAGTTATGAATTACTGTACGCCTGCACCAGGCATTGACATTGAGCATGTACTTTTTCGCATTAGTTATGGATGAGTTAACAAGGCATTTGCAGGAAGAATTCTCATGGTGTATGCTGTTCGCAGATGAGATAGTTTTGATTGATAGGATGAGAGAGATTTATGGAGGGATGCTTTAGAATTTAAAGTATATGGAGTGGAATTTTAGTGTCATTAGGAGTGAGAATGAGGAATTAGTTAAGATTGCTGATCAGGAAGTTTCCCAAAATGGCCACTTTGGAGTGAAGAGATTGAGAAGGATGTTGTTTATAGAATTCAAGTGGGGTGGAAGAAATGGAGATGTGCCTGTGGAGTTTTATGTGATTGTCAAGTACCACTCAAAGTAAATGGGAAATTTTACAAGATAGCTCTAAAAGACCAGCCATGCTTTATGGGACATAATGTTGGGCAAATAAGGAACATGTGCTTAGGATGAGTGTAGCTGAAATGAGGATTTTGAGATGGATGAGTGGCAAGACAAAGAAGGATAGGATTAGAAATGAATACATTTGAGGGAACTTACGAGTAGCACCAAAGGTAATAAGATGAGGGAAAGCAGTCTTAGATGGTTTGGTCATGTGCAATGGGAACCAAGAAGTGGTCTAGTTAGGAATGAGTTGGTACAAGTTGAAGGATCTAAAGGCAATGTACTGATATGGGCCCACGATCCATGGGCCAGGCCCAAGCCCATTAAGCCCAATAGCCGGCCCATCAATAAGGAAGCCCAAGCCTCCCATTTAGGTAGATAGCTTATTTAGGTAATTAGCTAGCAAAATCAATAAGCTAGTTATGAATAATCCATTAGTCAACATTTTTAATGCATTCTTATATATTTTTTTATTATCTCGTTTCCATATTTGTAATAAGTCATTGATTTTTAATGACCTTATTTATTTTCCTTATATGTACGTTTCAAAACCTTATAAAAAGGCCTGGGATGAGTAGTCGGAAGGCACCTTTTGAATGGAATCAAATTTATGCAATTGTTCTCTATTTGTTTTGAGTTCTCGTGCTTAGATTGAAGGTGTTTATGCTTGGGCGGATCCTTCCCATCAGACGGCTATGCTAGTTTGGTATCAAAGCAAGGTTCCAACAGCTGGGTTGAAGTCCTGGATCAACAACAATCTTAATATTATTGTGTTTAGGTTCTTTAATCATAAAATTTTGCCTATTTTCCTTTATTTCATTTCATCCATTCATCCCAAACCCATTCACTTTTTATTTTTTATTTTAATTTTAATTTTTCTTTTACAAAGCCCAAAAGTCCAATTTACAAGGGAAGGCTCTACTGAATTTTTTTCGGCCATCTACCTCCATTATCCAGCCCATTAAAACTCAAAATCAGCCATATTCCAACCCATTAAAACCCTCAAAATCATCAATATTTCAGCTCATTGAAACCCCAAAAATCAGCAACATTCCAACCCATTAAAATTCCAAAATCAGCCTTATTCCAGCCCACTAAATCCCCTAAAATCAGCCATATTCCAATCCATTAAAACCCTCAAAATTGGCCATATTCTAGCCCATTAAAACACCTAAAATCAGCCATATTCCAACCCACTAAACCCCCTAAAATCAGCCTTATTCCAACCCATTAAATCGCCCAAAATCATCATTATTCTAGCCCATTAAAACTAAAAAATTAGCCCAATTAAAACCCCAAAATCAGCCCATTCCATCTCATTAAAACCCCCAAAACAAAAAAAGGGCTCCTATTCCAACCCATTAAAAGCAAAAAAATAAAAATAAAAATAGGTCATATTCTATCCATTACTTTCCGATGTCACACTGTCTACCCGTAGTGGTAACGTTTATCGAGGGAGGCTTACTGATCAACAATGAGACAATTGTATCACCGAGTTATTCGCAAGGGTAGATAGTCTAGAAACTGCTATTGACTAACTATGTGGAGAACACCATGGTAAGCAACCTGATCCTATTGGAGATCCTGATGGTGGTCCAAATCCATAATAAGGGTTCCAACTAAAAACCTTTGGTGAATAAAAAATGGTACGGGTCCTCAGGAGTTTATTTATGACTTAATACAACAACTCTTTGCAGATTGCCCATGACACCAAGATAGAGATGCACAAGAAAGATGATATTACCAAGAAAGCACGGGTGGAAATTCCGGATTTCATAGGTCGTCTCGATGCAAATGCTTTTGTCAATTGGATTACAACGTTTGAAGATTAATTTGCATGGTACGACATGGATGATGTCTAGCAAGTGGCCTTTGTCAAGGTCAAGTTGAAGGGCCCAACAAGAATCTACTGGCAAAGCATTGACTGCAAAAATCTCATCATGGGTCATCTTGCTATCAGTAGGTAATTTAACATAAGGGAGCTGGAAAGTAAGTATTTACCTTTAGATTACATGCATATTCTTCTCTAGGAGCTCCTTGCATTCAAAAAGGGAGCTTTATCTGTGGATGACCACACCGAAAATTTCATTGAGCTTTCTGTCCATTGTAAGCTTGCAGAGATGTACAGCGTAATAGCTAATCGCTATCGGGCAGGGTTACGCCAAGAGATTCTATGCGAGATGGTCATGTATGATTTCGAGACAGTAGATTATGTTCATCAGAAGGCTCAACGAGTTGAACAACAACTGCAACAACAAACTATCTGACGCTTTGGTTCTCCAGTTAGGGAACCTTCCGTGATTCAGTTCCACATCTCAACCAGACTCCACCACAGGTCTACTAACCACCTCCACACCCTTTTCAGTCTTGCCCACAGATGTAGACTCCTCTTGTAAGGCAGCCTCAACCTTTGCAACTCCAACCGCTACAGAATTCGTACCAAAACCAACCAACGGTGTTGGGACGTGACAACGGGGGACACGATAGTAATCTTAATCCTTCCGTCAAAAGAGAATGAGAGGGTGTTGACTGTTATTGTTGCAGATAGATAGGACACTTTTTTAATGAGTGTCCACAAGCCAGGAACCTCAATTATTGCGGTAATGAGGACCCCTTCTACCCAGATGGTCATGAGTATTACGATGAGCACATCGACATGAAACAACCTTATGTAGAACTTGCATCACAGCCATAGGATCCTCCTGTTGAAACTGCGGTTGAAGCTGGGGATGAAGGCTCTACTCTTATCATACACCGCCTCCTTACTACCATCGAGGAGGAAGTGGAAGAATGGCGGTGGACCACTGTTTTCTATACGCTGGTAAAATACCTTCGTAGATTATGTAACATGATCATCGATGGCGATAGTATAATGAACATCATATCTCAAGAGGTAATTGATAAGCTTAAGTTGCCAACTGAAGGCATCGAAAACCATATAAGGTTGCATTGCAACACTGCCACCATTGTGACTCGAAGGTGTTTGTTATAATTTAAAATTGGCATATACAAGGATGATATTTGGGGTGACATAATTTTGATGAATGTCACCCGCATCCCTCTCGATCAACCTTGACTCTTTGATCGAAAGTTATAAAGCGATGGTGAAGCTAACACGCATACTTTCCTATGGTGGTCCAAATCCACAAACAAGGGTTCCAACTAAAACCTTCGGTGAATCAAAGTGGTATGGGTCCTTGGGAGTATTTATGACTTCATACAACAGTTCTTTGTAAAGGAACCCATGACACCGTGATAGAGATGCCCAAGAAAGATGATATTTGTTTCGACAAGAAACGAATAGTGTTTGTTTTGGGAATTATCTCAGTTAATAATAAGAAAGAAGAAATGTAGAGAATAATCGTCATATTTTATTCATTATGGATTCGTTTACATCCTTTTATCCTTTGATTCCAAGATAAAATACTTATGACAAAAGAATACAAATATTGAATGAGTTCAATGTTAATTTTGACAGCATTTCGGCTCATATCATTCCAGTCTCCATGGGAGAGGAGTTGGGCGGATCTTCCTTCGTTCATATGCCTTCATGAATAATATGAAGAGATATCACAATATCCTGAAGAAAAGCCCTCAAAATAACATATACATGCCCCCTTTTTTAGATCATCCGTGTAACTTCTTATTGAGTTGCGCAGGCTGAGGAGTTGCGCGGACCTGCGCAACTCAATAAGAGTTGCGCAGTTTTGCCTCCTTGTCTCTCTCTCCTCTTCGATACCTGTCGGAGGTATCAGTTTTCTGAGAAATCCGATCCCTCAAATGAAGGGGGAAGGGGGTGTTTATAGGCTTTCACACGTGCAAGGCATTGAATCTTGTGCCCTGGGACCCACCTTGTATTCACTCCAAACGAATATGTGAATATCATGTCGTTGCCCTATGCAACTCTTCACCCGCTCAATTCGAATTTTCTTCAATTTCTTCTTTGGTTTCTTCCTTCTTCACTTCTTTTCTTAATCAAATTTCATGCTCCAACAGATGCTCCCTTGATCCTATGTTTGCCTGATCATCAGGTCAAATGAAGGATCAAAATCTTTTGTCCAGGATTCGAGTTTCGCGGATTTGTGCAATTCCTCTGAATCGGGCCTCGCACGATTCTTCTCAGGTCCGCTCTTCTTATAAATACTGCACCTTTAACCTTTTCTTCCATTCGAAAATTCTTCCAAACCAGAGCTCGATCGCACAATCTTGACATTTCGCGCAACTCACTATTCGCGCAACTCACTATCCGCGCTACTTCACTGTCCGCGCTACTCCACTATCCGCGCAACTTTTTGCTAGCGCAACTCGTTGCCCGCACAACTCCTTTGTACTTAGTATAGTTTCTCCAAGTTCTGAAGCTCTGCCAAATTTTCTTTTGAGCCTCGAATTCTTTCTTTTTTTCTTCTCAAAGTCTTTAATCTTGATAATCTTAAATCCATATATATGAAACACTCGAAGGCTTCGTCTTCAAGAAGGAAGAATTATTCATCTTCTTCGGAATCTAGACAAACTTTCAAGAACACTTGGGATTGTATAGAGATTCATGAAGAAGTTTTGGAGTTCTTTCTTCTGAGGACAAGAGAGTTATTATTCCCATCAATTTGCGTTGTCATTGGTCGATTCTACATAGTGAACTATATAATCAAATGATTTGAAACAGTCTTGTTTCTATGAATAATTGGATTATGACGGAACCAAGGATTTTAGAAGGATATCTGGAAGAGAATGGAGCCCGCCAGAGGGTTGGTGGAATTCATAAGATGAGATTTTAACGCCCATGCTATGATCCTCAGCAACCCTTTCCTACTCATTATTTTGAGACTGCTCAACAACACTTCTTTTCCGAAAGATCATCTTGGAATATAGAAAGATTCTTGGCAATGAGTCTTTTGTCTCATCGCAATTTTTACAGTGCTTAGGCTCGAGCCATTGCTCGGAAACATACTGCCGTTCTGGAACATATCAGCCTTTTCGACGCGATCATAGCCACATCGGAACATTTTTACGGGGATGGGGCTATCTTCAGAGGCTTCCTCAATCATTGGTCTCCAATTGCCAATTCATTCCACCTTCCTTGAGGTGAAATCAGTATCACCATGTGGGATCTTCTTTGCATATCAGGGCTCCCTATCATGGGCAATATCTTCGATGCATATATACATTCAAATGAAGAATTTACTCTCACTTCTGCAGGAGATAATAAATCTGAGATTTCAAAGACCACTCTCGAGCTCTTCAGAGAAATGGCTAATTTCCTACAGCCTGATGAAATTAATTCCCTTGGCTGGTTGGCTCATTTTTCCCGCAAACTACGATATATCTCTTTCTTTCTACCTTCTCTTTTGGAAATTTCATTTTATATACATTCAGATCGTCTTTCTTTAATAATCGAATATTTATCTTGACAGCTTTGCAGGCCAGAATCATCGAGATCTCAAGATTATTCGTGAAAATATTAAGAGCACCGCCGAATATAGCTCTTCTTGCGAATTAGCTGCTTTCCTAGCTTACTGGCTAAGCTTGGTGATATTTTCCAATTCAAAACAAGTGGAAATCATCAGGCAGACCTTCTTTGTGGTCCCGGGTGCAATGGCGGAGGGTCAGAAATATTCATTAGCTCCTCCAGTTCTTTGCTCATTATATCGCCCCTTCGGAGATGTCATTTCCAGTCCTGAATATTCTACTCTTGAGTCTTTTCCAGTTTGTGCTCCTTGACATTTCTTCATAGGCTGGCTAGGAGTGTATTTTCCTTGGACTTTTGCTGACTTTGAAAGAGCCTATTCAAATCCTCATCAGCTTCCTCTTCAGCATTATCAACTAAGAAAGATGATTGAGAAGTTGAATGGTTGGGTCACCAGAAAGATAGAGAATAGTGATCCTATCGACTTCTTTCAATTTCCATTTACTAGCTTTCCGGAAGACAGAGAAGTTGTCGACGATGATTCCATCTCTTTTGGCGAACATTTGTTCCTTGTTTCTATCAGATCTAGTACTCTTCCATTGAGAGAAGGGAGCACATTCTGGCGCGAACCATATTATCCAAGCAGATTTGATCGTCAATTTGGATTTGATCAAACTATATCGGAGACTTGTGATACCGTTACTAGAACAATGAGAAGTTATGACATCGGACCATATAATTGGGCCTTGATATAGAAGCAACTTTTGAACGTTCATACTGGGTCACGCATAATTCCTGGCTATAATTATCCAGTTCATGCTTCTTATTGTTGGATGCGCTGGTGGGTTCATTAATATCACTTAGTGCATAATTGTTACCCAGTAGACCATGTCATATAGATTCTTCCTCCTCGTATGAGAGATTACCAAAAAGACCAATGCATCGGCTACTTTGAAGAAACAGATCGTGCCCCCTCTCCAGGCCAACTTTGCATAAAGATTTCTTCAAAAGATAATATTTGCGAAGTGAAATCTGCTGATACTCTTGAAGGATGGATATCATTTGGTGTCTCTTTAAAGAATGCATCTGAATTCTCGAATCTTCTAGAAGAAAATGTTGATTCTTCATATTTTCATCCTCCTTCACCCTTACGAATTTTACAAGATAACCTTCATCATCAGCAAAGCAAGAGACAAACATCGTCGTTCTCTTTAAAAGGATAAGCATATTATAATCGAAGATCCACAATTCATATGGTTGATCTTAAAGAACTAACTTTTGAATAGAAAGTCGCAAATGTTTTGAACAAACTTGCTATTGCTATAATTTGAACCTGATTAAAAAGAAATGCATTTCTGTTATGTTGTTTAATCAGTGTTTGAGATTTTCATGACTTATTTTATCGTATCAGGCAATTGCATATTTGAGCATATCTTTAAGTAAAATAGGCGAACATATGCATTTATAGCATTTTGATCCTACACATAGTTTAAGCTCTTGAGTAGTGGAGCTAGTATACTTTTAATTGAACATACTTTGACTGGACTTGACTTGACTTGACTGGACACTTTCACACAGTTTAAGCTCTTGAGTAGTGGAGTGACACAATTTTTTAGACTCTAAGTAGTTGGAGTTGGGTCTTACACGAATGGTTTCTGTAACTCTTCCGAGTTTGTTGGACTTATCGCGGCCGGGGAGTTCACAAACGACAATCCATCAGAGGGGCCCAGTGTAGCTACTGGGGCCGTGAACTCGGTAGGTTTTACGCGCAGGGTTGGCCGCAACAACTCTCCAGAGTTCACGGGGCTCGCAAGGCTACCTTAGGGGTACCAAATCCAAGGCCGCCAGTCCATCGATGAGGGGTAGCTCGTTTAGAGGATCCATCCCCATGAGTTTCTATTGGAATCAAACCAGGAATCTAGGGGGTACGCATGGTTGGACTATCCATGGACGAGCCAAAGAGCGCACATTGCAGCCCGCTTTTTCTTCGTCTGCCAGGTCGAACCCATTCACGAGGGCATTTTCTCTCACCTTCCTTCGTGATGCTGTCGGAAGCTGTATAGATGACATTGGTCTCACGCGTGATTGGCCTTTGTGGACTTTTGGTCACTTAGGACTTTTGGTCGTTGACTCTCTCTTCGCTGCCCGCATGGGTCTAAGCATGTGATGGCCTTCGTGGGCTTTTTAGGGCCATTGGCTTCTCATTGCTGCCCGCATGATATTTGATGTATCGTCGATTGTGGTTGGTTAGCCTTCTAGGTTTATTCTGCTGCTGTAGATGATAAATCGCCATTGCTATCATAGAACTTATGCATAGCATTCTGCTGTCGTAAATGATATATTGCCATTGCTTGATAATAGTATCCTTGATGATATTTATATTTAAAATAGTATATCAACTTGGCAATAATATCAATCTACCTTTTCTTCATTCATATGGAGAGAAGATTACATAGCGTTTGCCTTTTGAGACTTTTTCATCGTGCTGCTTGTCATGCCCCCTTTTGATTAGGAAGTATTTTGCTCGTAATCTTCGAAATCAAAATTTCATCGATCTTCAGGGATGATATATCTTGATGAAACGAGTCTTGTTGTACATATAATAACAAAGATATGAAGGATCGTGTCCATATTAACATGCGACTTTTCTTTCAAATAATCATGATTATCTTCAATCGGGATTGCGTGCCATTACTTTTTCTCTTATATCATACGCTTTCCTTATGACTATTTCACCACTATCCATCATTTCTTGTAAAATTTTCTTCACGACGAAGCAATTCTTAGTTCGATCTCCAAGAAAACGATGATAACGACAGTAATTATTTTCTTTCATTTTCTTCATTTCCTTTGGACGCTTTGGCCATGACAATTTGATTTTCCCCACAGCTAATAATTGATTCATCATGGGGAGTATATCTTCTTCAAATGTATACTTTTTGTAATCTTTGAATTGACTGAATCTTTTCTTTACTTTCTCCACTGCAAAACCTCTCGTATTTCCTTTATCAATGTTTCTTTGCCCATCTTGATAGTTCTTCATGTCTTCTTCTTCCTTGACATTGCTAGTTGAAGTCTTTTTAGAATCTTGAAACAACCGATTCATATGAAAATTGAACACCATCACACCGAGCTTCTTTAGACCACAAGCTTTTACAATCAAATCTTGAAAGGTCCGTATATCTGGTCCAATAAGACCCAATGCAATGTTTGGCCTTGTGCAATCTATACATAGCTTGACTTGTTCTTCTTCTTTTGCCGATTATGGGCATGATGCCCCCAGTATTCTCCATCGATTAATGAATTCTCTGACTGGTTCGTCTTGCCCTTGGCAGATAGAGGCTAACATGCCTGGACTGATTTCTTCAGCGGATGACTGAAGAAGTTGTGAATAATAATATTTGAACATTTCTAGTGGAATGTGCTGTAGGAGATATGACAAATGATGATTTTCTTATCATAACAACTTTCACTTTATCTTTCCATATCTTTGACGGATCTCTTGCAGATGCCACATTTATAGTTACTTTCCTGTCTTGCTTTTCACCATTTTTTTATTTATTTTATTTATTTTATTACTATCTCGCCTTGCTTTATCATTTTCTGCAATATATCTTTCAATGTGAAGCAGTCTTCTGTAGGATGCCCCAGAAAACGATGATAACAACAATAATTCTTTTCTTTCGACATCTCGACTTCCTCTGGATATTTGGGCTGAGGTAATTTGATAGTTCCGACAGTTAATAATTGCTCCATCATCGGCAAAACATCTTCCTTTTTGAAGATATATTCTTTGTGAAGATCATGTAATTGGGATCATTTATCATTCGTACGGCCTTTTGTAACGCCCTGAATTTTTTCTTCTTTTCATTTCCTGTTTGTTACGAAATGTGTCTCTTTTCTTTTCCCGATCAATAGTATTTACCCTTAATCTGTTTGATCCTCTTCTCTCTGTTCTGTTTTGAAACACCGGCATTTTCTTGGCTATTAGTTCCAATGCTTGTGCCTTATTAGCAAGGTCTCGAAAGGTTCTTATGTTGGCACTTGTGAGTCCGAACGCAATTCCCGTTTACATGGAATTTAGGCACATCTTTACCTACTCTTTTTCTTCAGGTAATTGCTTGCACGAAGCTCCTAAAGTTTTCCACCTATCGATGAATTTCTCCACGGGCTCATTTTCTCTTTGACGTATAGAAGCTAGTTCTGTAATACTAACATCATGATATGACGAGAAGAAGTTCGACATAAAAGTGTCTTGCATCTGATCCCAAATTCGTATTTATTCTGGCGCTAGGCTAAAATACCATCGAAATGCCTTTCCTATCAAGGAAGAACCAAATAATCGCAAACAATACTGTGGAACAGTAGAAAAGTTACCCATGGTCGTAATGAAGTGCATGAGGTGTTCATCCGGGGACCCATCTCCATTAAAATTTTGAAAATCTAGATGTTTGAAGTTTGCTAGGAACGACACTTCTTCCACTTCCCTTAGGTGTGGCATTTTATAACGGAATCTTCCGATATTCCCACGTTCTCTTTCTGTTCAAATGGCTTCTGCAACCACTTGTCGCATTTCTTCTTGAGTTATCACCCTTGCCGTGGGAGTAGATCCATGTGATCTTGCTCTTGGTGGTTGAGGGCCTTCAGGTTGCTGTTCTTATGCGTTCATGGCAGCCATCTGTTCACCACCCCAAGTATAGGGTTGCGATGTAGTAATAATCTCGGTAAGACCGAGGTCGAATCCACAGGGACTGAACCTTTTTTGTAATCTGAAAGTAACCAGAACTAGAACTAGAAGAAGATGTAATCTAAACTAGGAAACTATCAGAGAATAATGGTGAAATATTAAACTAGAACTTGTGAAATTCAAAGGTGGGAAACTAGGGTGCCAAGGATCCACTTGTAGAGATCAGGGAGATCTATGCTTGATTCATAAACACAACTGGATTTAGAGACCCATCTTTATCCAGTTGGAAGATACATCATTAAAAATCAAATTTAAACTTACTTTGATCCAGTTTTCAAGAGATGAGAGGTATGTGAATTAGAATTGATTCCATCACAAAACCATGCCCATGAGACAAAGTAAACAACAGAAATTTAACCAATCCACATCCAATCTGAGAGAGTTATGAACGTAGGGAAGGATTCCATCATCCAACCATGCCCGTGAGACGATGGTGAACAGTAGGGCTTCCCATCTTCACAATCTCACTAATGTAAAGAATATACCCAAAGCTATCGCGGATCCATTGTAATTTAAGTCACAACAAACCATTAAAAACTAAAGGCATTCCTTATAATCAAACTAGAATCAAAATTAGTTCAGCTTAAACATGAATCAAAAGGCATAAAGAAAAATCTCCCATCACACTACAAGCTTCACCTCTTAGCCCTAGCTAAGAGGTTTAGCTAACCAAAACCATGATTAACTAAAAATCTTTAAACAAAATCAAAGGAAAGAAAGAAAACTTGAAGTTGTCTAGCCCTCTCTCTCTTTTTCTTGGCTTCCCATGTCCCAAGATATCCGTTCTCTCTCTTTCTCTGTCCCTTTTATAGATATTAAGGCTGGGAGTCGGTGGGAGGAGATCTTTCGCAGAAAAAGGTCTTACACAGCCTGTTACGCAGCAATGCAACTCAACTTGCGTTTGGAAGGACTTTTCGGCCGGTAGACGTCCCAAGAATTGATTTTGGCTCCATGGTTGGTGTCAAGACCCCCTTCCCGAGCTGTTATCATCATCTGGGCCGTACAACGCCCGCAACGTCCGGAAAAACTGGACGTGCGTAAGGTGCGATTTTCCTGCACTGAGATGCTCGGTGGGCCCCATAGTGATGTTTTTGGAGAAATCCACCTTGTTCATTGGATTCTTGGTGAAATTTCGGTTCGGCCCACTGTGTCAACTCAAGCTACCGTTCATCCTGCGTTTTACGACGATTTGCGTGTGTACGCGTGCATGGGACCAAAAGGTCACCATGGTTAGGGCGAATGGACGGTTCAGATCATCCAACAAAACGATCATGGTGGCCCACTGAGCACGCCCGGTCAGACAGCGTCCGCCCGCTGGCGGGTTTCCGATTAAAAAAAAAACAATCGGTCAGCTCAGCGTGCGCTGACTGATCTTATAATTTCCAGTGCACAGCCGGTGCATGCACATTGTGCACATGCACCCCCTTAAGTGGGGTCCACTGTAGTGTTTATGAGAAATCCGCTTCGTCCATCCATTTTGCCCTCCTATTTAAGGGGTTAAGACCAAAATTGAAGTATATCCGGATATCAGGTAGGCCCTGGATCAGTGTTTTATCGGCTGATCTATCCATTGGGCCACTTCCACAAGGATTCAATGGCTGAAATTCGACGTGTACAGTTAATTTAGGGTCCTCAGGCCAAATATAAAGTTTCGAGCCGGCGGATGGTGGGAACCCTGTGATCTTGCATTCTGGACGATTTTTAGGCCCTTTTAACTTCAATCGTTGAGTTTTCTCGGATCTTTGACGTGCATATTCTTCGATCTCGGTCCCCTAAGATCCATCCCTTGCCTTGGTGATTTCTGAGCGTTAAATCCATGCTTTTAGTACCCTTTTCAGTCCAAGCTCCTTAATTTCACCTTGCAACAAAAACATGATTAAACTAGGACGTTAAGCATTATCATGTACGTAAAACCAAGTAATAACTGGGGTCTAATATGCAATATTTGATCCTCAACAAACATTTTGCTAGTCCCGAGCAAAGTATATGAAAAATATTTTAAGAATTATAGGTCAATTTCTATAAACTTAAGTGATTTTTGAAAAACAATCCAGTCAATAGAATTCTAAGATTTATCAATGTTGGGCATTTCCTTCTCCCAAACTCGAGCGCACGGTAAACTTCGTGGTCAAGTTCAAAGTATTAATTAATCGATTAGAACAATTCTAAACATTGAGTTCCATGGGTGTATAGTGTAACCTTGGCTTATCATCATTAAGAGTCCAATCGTCAATTTTCATGATAACATTGATAATCAAACAGAGCATTCCTGGATAACCCAACTAAAACCGAAACTTGCCTTACAGTTCAGCCGTTTTATTCTTCCAGCTTTTGATTTTTCCATCGATGGCTTCACTATGTCAAACTTTTTAAAGATCTTTAACAGGTAGCCGTTTTCGAAGACAACTGTTTTTTTAGCTGAGTATTCAATTTTTTATTTTTATTTTTCAATGAACATGATGGACAAATTCCCCAGGCTGGTTCCTTCCAAGCTTAACAATTCAATATCGAACTAAGACCTTAATGTGTAAGCTAGATGTGACATGTGAAATCATGACTCAATCAATGTTTAAAACTTCTAATCATGGATTAATAATTCGAACTTAACAGTGAAATCTAACAGATAACTGAATCTAAGAGTCGTAAATCACTAACATTAAGTATTTTGTACTTTTAAATCAAGGATACCCTTCAAAATCACTCGAATTCACAAAATTTTTAGAAATTTTTTTTTAAAAAATTCACAATTTTTGCTCAAGACTGAGAAAACACTGATTAGGTAACCTAATCTCCCATCCCCAACCTAAAATCTACATTGTTCTCAATGTAAAAGATATAAGTATGTAATGCACATGAGGCAACGAAATTGAAGGAGAAATGATAGAAGGATAGTACCTAATGGAGTTAAGAGGCTTTTTCCAAAGAGATCTCACCCTGAAAGTGGGTCGGCACGAGAGTGAAACCAACAAAAAACAAACTATTATAGCAGCATAAAGCCGATTATCCTAGAACAACATAAAGAAAACTACCCTAGTCCTATGAAAGCATGGGAAAAGCTACTCAGTTATGCCACAAGGTTCCTCCTTCGACCAATATCTTGATAAATTTCTTAGTAGGTTTCTCAACAAGATCATCCAAAAGCCCTTTTTGTAATAGGCTTTGATGCCTTGGAGCATGAATTTCTAGAGAAATTTATGGGCCTTAACAAAAATTTGTCATTCAATCGCTTGAGGTATCCAAAGTATATATGATTCACTTGTGACAGAAAAAGTTTCAAAGTTAGTATCCTATAGTGAATTAGAGACAACAAGTAGATAAAATTCAGAAAAATTCTCAGAAAGTGATGTAGTCTCGACACATTCCGAAGTTTCAGACTTCGGTTCAATTTTTAGTTCCTCCTTTAATGATAAATGTTCAGGATCTGGGGAAGGAGGGGCTTCAGAATAAGGTTCTCTTGGTCCGTGACAACTACCGAGGCATCCACTTTTTCTTTTATCATAGGTTCGTTTGAATCTGCAAAGTGTGCGAAGCAATCATCTAAAGAGTTGGGAAATTTAGCCGAGAGTGACTCATTTTCCATATTGAAACTTGTGATGATCTGCCCAAGGATTCCATCGTCTTTAAAAGTAAATGGAGGTATTCTCTCTTGCTCTAGCCCTGCACAGACAGATTGAGGGTCAGTAGATGAAGTATTGATGTGAGGACTCTGTTTGTTGAAGCTACTCAGTAGAGGCATTGCATCGTCAAAAGTGTCCACCTCAGATGGTAGCCTCAATTGGTTGGTTTCAAATTCCAGAGTCATATCGAGCAACTCGTCCCTCCCGAGTCATATTATCATTTAATTCAGGGGAGTGGTCCAAACATGTCTCACAAGAGTTAGAAGGGTCAGTCGTAAGGAGCTCATCCTCCACATTTGAATTGGCCATGTTAGATAGGTGGAGTAGATCACTTCGGTTGACAACCTCCTGAATCTCTTGATCATTGATGTGGGCCAAACTTGAGATTGAATCCTAATACTCATCATCGTCCAATTCAGTGCAGTACACACTTGGAATGGGATCGCTTTCCTCACATTTGACTCCTAAATTGGGTTGAAGTTCGAATAAACTAACCTCTCCCTCATCATCAATTGTGTCATGTGCGTGAGATATGTTAGAATCATTATATTTGAAAGATACCCATGTCTCTTGATCATTCCTCTGGATCGTCATCGAAATCGACTCTTCGGAAAATTGAACCATACGCTCATTAACACAATCCAACTCTTCATTCCAAATTCCAGAATTCTCCACAAGTGAGTTTGAATCACTTTCCTCGCATTGTGTTTCTGGATTGGGTTGTGGTTGGGATGAACGAGCTTCCACTATCTTATCGATGCGCGAATCAAGCGCTTCTAATGTTTTTCTAATTTCCGTAAGACAGACCATGTTACGCTGAAATGAATCGTCTTGGATCATTTCTGGTTGGATCTCAAAGGTAGGGGATCCGAGAGAATAATCATTATAATATGTTGGTTCATCTTCCCAATTTTGATGTTTCCACTGGTTATAGTTATACGGATCATAGGTGGGAGAGTATGATGGTTGTTGAATATAATCTCTCATTGTTTTCTTCTTGTTTGATGGTTGATTATAATTCTCACTCCCATAAGTCTGACAACCCCAACATTCACATATTGTTTCCTTAATCCGTGGAGTGTAATTATTCTCCCGCATATGATCACGTAAGGACTTCTTAACTGGTGGAGCATTGTATTCCAGTCGGTTCTCGATGATGGTTTCAGAAAAAATTTGAGACATAGGCTATTTTCTAACATAATCATCATACATCCCTTCCCAAGATCCCTCAGCTATCTCAACATACTTATGTGCCCACTCTTGCATATACATGGTGAAACCCTAACTCTGAATCTTAAGCCTAAATGAAAAATCCTACAACAATATAGAAAGTAAGTGGAGGAGAAGTTAGAAAGAAGTTACCAAATTAGAAGTTCTAATGTTAGATCCTACAGAACAAAAAAAAAAAAAAAAAAGTCGGTTCTAAAAATAGAAGGTCTAAAAATAGAAAGTAAACTAGTTTCTAAAAAGGAAAAATTTCTAAAACCCGAAAATAGAAAGTTTCTAAACTAATTAGGAAAGTTGTAAACCTAAAATAGAAAACTAAGTCAGATTTTAAAGGTAAAAGGAATCCTATAATTAGAAAGTTTCTAAAAATATAAAACAAATCCTAATCTAGAAATAGAAAGGAAGAAAAATTAGGAAGAGATTACCAAATCAGAAGTTTCTATGTTAGGATCCTACAAAATAGGAAAGTTAGGTTGGTTTCTAAAATAAATAGAAAAAATCCTAATCCTAAAAAAATAAAAAAATAAAAACCCTAATCTTAAATTAATTCTAAAACTAGTTAATCTCAGAAAAATGCAATCGTCAGTCCCCAGCAACGGCTCCAAAAGCTTATTCACCACCGCAAGTATAGGGTTGTGATGTAGTAATAATCTCGGTAAGACCGAGGTCGAATCCACAGGGACTGAACCTTTTACTTAATCTGAAAGTAACCAGAACTAGAACTAGAAGAAGATGTAATCTAAACCAGGAAAATATAAGAGAATAATGGTGAAATATTAAACTAAAACTTGTGAAATTCAAAGGTGGGAAACTAGGGTGCCAAGGATCCACTTGTAGAGATCAGGGAGATCTATGCTTGATTCATAAACACAACTGGATTTAGAGTCCCATCTTCATCTAGTTGGAAGATGCATCATTAAAAACCAAATCTGAACTTACTTTGATCCAGTTTTCAAGAGATGAGAGGTATGATAATAAGAATTGATTCCATCACAAAACCATGCTCATGAGACAAAGTAAACAACAGAATTTTAACCAATCCACATCCAATCTGAGAGAGTTATGAACGTAGGGAAGGATTCCATCATCCAACCATGCCCGTGAGACGATGGTGAATAGTAGGGCTTCCCATCTTCACAATCTCACTAATGCAAAGAACATACCCAAAGCTATCGCAGATCCATTGTAATTTAAGTCACAACAAACCATTAAAAACTAAAGGCATTTCTTATAATCAAACTAGAATCAAAATTAGTTCAGTTTAAACATGAATCAAAAGGCATAAAGAAAAATCTCCCATCACACTACAAGCTTCACCTCTTAGCCCTAGCTAAGAGGTTTAGCTAACCAAAATCATGATTAACTAAAAATCTCTAAACAAAATCAAAGGAAAGAAAGAAAACAAAGAAAAAGGAAGAAAACTTGAAGCCGTCTAGCCCTCTCTCTCTCTTTTTCTTGGCTTCCATGTCCCAAGATATCCGTTCTCTCTCTTTCTCTCTCCCTTTTATAGATATGAAGGCTGAGAGTCGGTGGGAGGAGATCTTTCGCAAAAAAAAGGTCTTACGCAGCCTGTTACGCAGCAATGCAACTCGAGTTTGGAAGGACTTTTCAGCCGGTAGACGTTCCAAGAATTAATTTTGGCTCCATGGTTGGGGTAAAGACCCCCTTCCTAAGCTGTTGATCATCATCTGGGCCGTACGACACCTCGCAACATCTAAGAAAACCAGACGTGTGTAAGGTGCAATTTTCCTGCGCTGAGATGCTCGACGGGCCCCACAATGATGTTTTCGGAGAAATCCACCCCGTTCATTGGATTCCTAGCGAAATTTCGGTTGGAAAGGAGTGGTTTTGGTAGAGTTTTGGTGCGGCCCACTGTATTAACTCAAGCTGCTATTCATCCTGCGTTTTACAGCGATCTGCGTGTGTACGCGTGCATGAGACCAAATGGTCACCATGTCTAGGGTCGTGGCCACCCTTCGGGGCGAATGGACGGTTTAGATCGTCCAACAGAACGATCATGGTGGCCCACTGAGCACGCCCGGTCAGACAGCATCTGCCCGCTAGCGGGTTTCCGATTAAAAAAAAAACAATCAGTTAGCGTGCGCTGACCGATCTTATGATTTCCGGTGCACGGCTGGTGCGTGCACATCGTGCACCCGCACCCCCTTAAGTGCGGTCCACTGTGGTGTTTATGAGAAATCTGCTTCGTCCATCCGTTTTGCCCTCCCATTTAAGGGGTTGAGACTAAAATTGAAGTATATACAGATATCAAGTAGGCCCCAGATCAGTGTTTTATGGGTTGATCTGTTCGTTGGGCCACTTTCACAAGGATCTAATGGCTGAAATTCAAAGTGTACAGTTAATTTAGGGTCCTCAGGCCAGATATAAAGTTTCGAGCCAAACGGATGGTGGGAACCCTATGATCTTGCATTCTGGACAATTTTCAGGCCCTTTAAACTTCAATCGCTGAGTTTTCTCGGATCTTTGACTTGTAAATTCTTGGATCTTGATCCCTTAAGATCCTTCCCTTACCTTAGTGATTTCTGAGCGTTGAATCCATGCTTTTAGTACCTTTTTCAGTCCAAGCTCCCTAGTTTCACCTTGCAACAAAAACATGATTAAACTAGGACATTAAGCATTATCATGTACGTAAAACCAAGTAATAACTGGGGTCTAATATGCAATATTTGACCCTCAACACCATCATCGGAGGGGCTACAATTTGAGCTATGTTATGTGCGAGGGTGGCCAAGGCCTCTCGAAGACTTCTGCATTCTTCCATTAATGTTCTCTATGCTTGGGCCATTTCGGCTATGCGGTCTTCGGTAGTCGGTAGTGGGCTTCCTTGACTTGTCCCTACCATGCATATGGCGGCTTTTGCATTTCCTGACGAAGCAATCATTGGAATGGGGTATGAGTTCATTGGTATGATAGGGCTTATTGGGAAAGTAGTTTTATTTGATTCTTCTATACTTCCACAGACTTTAGTCGATTGTGATATGACTTGTAAAAGTGTATTTTGAGGCAATATGGAGGTTGATGGACTTTTCATCGGTGATTTGCCTTTGTCTTTTCTTGTCTATTGAGTATTTGCGGTAGGAAGAGCCGGAAAATCTTGTGATATCATCGAAGGAAAGGATTTTCCCGGATACAATTCTGGAGGAGCAAGTTCGGGGTTCTTTCTGGCTGCATTTGTGTTATCGATCCTTTGATTTTCTGTGGCGACGGACACATCCTAGTAGTCATGATGTTTCAGATTCTTGGTCTTTGGCATGACACGACAATTGTGCTAGTGGTGAAACATTTTCGACTCCGGCCGTTGCTTTAGACTTGTCATTTCTAGTCAACACAAGCTGCTTCTTATTAGCCAGAGATTGACCATGGGCATATTCTATCACAAATCCCATTCGCGTAAAACGAAAGATTGTCTTGCTTGCGATGGTTGCCATTGATTGTAGCTTGAACGTATGCATCATATTGTAATTCTATCAGAGAAATCAAAACAATATCAATTAGTATTTAATTAAGGATGTACTTTATTTTGGAGATGAAAGGGAGGATGTTCCCGTTGAGAGTCGCCCTTTTGGCGGTCTATAAGACACCAAACTATTATAATATTCTGTGTATTGTTTCTAAGTTAATATTAAGTAAGACATCCCCAACAGAGGCGCCATTTTGTTTCGACAAGAAACAAATAGTGTTTGTTTTGGGAATTATCTCACTTAATAATAACAAAGAAGAAATGCAGAGAATAATCGTCGCATTTTATTCATTATGGATTCATTTACATCCTTTTATCCTTTGATTCCAAGATAAAGTACTTATGACAAAAGAATACAAATATTGATTGAGTTCAATGTTAATTTTGGCAGCATTTCGGCTCATATCATTCGAGTCTCCGTGGGAGAGGAGTTGGACGGATCTTCCTTCATTCATATGCCTTCATGAATAATATGAAGAGATATCACAATACCCTGAAGAAAAGCCCTCAAAATAACATATACATGCCCCCCTTTTTAGATCATCCGCATAACTCCTTATTGAGTTGCGCGGGCCGAGGAGTCGCACGGTTTTGCCTCATTGTCTTTCTTTCTCTCCTCTTCGATACCTGTCAGAGGTATTGATCTTCTGAGAAATCCGATCCCTCAAATGAAAGGGGAAGGGGGTATTTATAAGCTTTCACATGTGTGAGGCATCGAATCTTGTGCCTTGGGACCCACCTCGCATTCACTCCAAACGAATATGCGAATATCATGTCGATAAGTTGCGCGGATTCGCGCAACTGTGATGAGTTGCACGGATCCGCGCAACTTGATTCTAACCACAACTTGTTGCCCTGCACAACTCTTCACCCGCGCAATTCGAATTTTCTTCAATTTCTTCTTTGGTTTCTATCCTTCTTCACTTCTTTTCTTAATCAAATTTCATGCTCCAACAATATTACCAAGAAAGTACGGAAGTTCTTGATTTCATAGGTCGTCTCGATGCAAAGGCTTTTGTCGATTGGATTGCAACGTTGGAAGATTAATTTGCATGGTATGCCATGGATGATGTCCTATAAGCGGCCTTTGTCAAGGTCAAGTTAAAGGGCCCAGCAAGAATCTAGTGGCGAAGCATTGACTATAACAATCTCATCATGGGTTGTCCTGCTATCATCAGGTGGGTTGACATGTGGGAGAAGCTGGAAAATAAGTATTTACCTTTAGATTACATGGATATTCCTCTCTAGGAGCTTCTTGCGTTCAAACAGGGTATTTTATTGGTAGATGACTACATCGAAAAGTTCATTGAGCTTTCTGTCCATCGTAAGCTTACAGAGATAGACCACGTAACAACTAACCGCTATTGTGTAGGGTTACGCTAAGAGATTCAGCGCGACATGGTCATGTATGATTTCGAGACAGTTGATTATGTTCATCGGAAGACTCGACGAGTTGAGCAACAAGTGCATCAACAAACTATCCGACACTTTGGTTCTCTAGTCGGGGAACCTTCTGTGAGAAAAGGTTTAGATCCACATCTCAATCAAACTCCACCAAAGGGGTACCAACCGCCTCCCCACCCTTTTCAACTGCGCCCACAGATGCAGACTCCTCTTATTTGGTAGCCTCAACCTTTACAACGCCATCCACTACAAAATTCGTACCAAAAGCAACCAACGGTGCAGGGACATGACACCAGGGCACGAGGTATTAATCTTAATCCTTCTTTCAGAAGAGAACAAGAGAGTGTTGACTATTACCGTTGCGGACAGATATGTCACTTTTTTAATCACTGTCTGCAAGCCAGGAACCTCCATTATTGCGGTAATGAGGACACCTACTCAGACGGCCATGAGTATTACGATGAGCACATCGAGATAGAACAACCTTATGTAGAACCTGCATCACAGCCAGATGATCCTCCTACTGAAACTGCGGTTGAAGTTGGGGATGAAGGCTCTACTCTTATCATACGCCGCCTCCTTACTACCACCAAGGAGGAAGAAGAATACTGGCGGTGGACCACTGTTTTCTATACGCGGGTAAAATACCAAGGCAGATTATGTACCATGATCATCGATAGCGACAATGCAATGAACATCGTATCTCGAGAGGTAACTGATAAGCTTAAGTTGCCAATTGAAAGGCATCCAAAACCATACAAGGTTGCATTGGTCGACGACACTACCATCACCGTGACTCGAAGGTGTTTGCTATCATTTAAAATTGGCATATACGAGGATGATATTTGGTGTGACATAATTCCGATGAATGTCACTCGCATCCTTCTCGATTGACCTTGGCTCTTTGATTGAAAATTACAAAGCGATGGTGAAGCTAACACGCATACTTTCCTATGGTGGTCCAAATCCATAACAAAGGTTTCCAACTAAAACCTTTGGTGAATCAAAATGGTATGGGTCCTTGGGAGTGTATTTATGACTTCATACAACGGCTCTTTGCAGAAGAGCCCATGACACTGTGATAGAGACGCCCCAGAATGATGATATTACCAAGAAAGTATGGGTTGAAGTTAGTGATTTCACAGGTCGTCTTGATGCTAAGGCTTTTGTCGATTGGATTACAACATTGGAAAATTAATTTGCATGGTATGACATGGATGATTTCCTGCAAGTGGCCTTTGTCAAGGGTGGCCTTTGTCAAGGTCAAGTTGAAGGGCCCAAGAAGAATTTGGTGGCGAAGCATTGACTACAACAATCTCATCTTGGGTCGTCCTGCTATCACTAGGTGGGTTGACATGAGGGAGAAGCTGGAAAGTAAGTATTTACCTTCATATTACATGGATATTCTTCTTTAGGAGCTCGTTGCGTTCAAACATGGAACTTTATCGATAGATGACTGCACCGAAAAGTTCATTGAGCTTCCTGTCCATTGTAAGCTTACAAAGACGGACCACGTAACAACTAACCGCTATCGGGCAGGGTTACGCCAAGAGATTCGGAGCGAGATGGTCATGTATGATTTTGAGACAGTTGATTATGTTCATCAGAAGGCTCGACAAGTTGAACAACATCTACAACAACAACAATCTATTTAATGCTTTGGTTCTCGAGTTGGTGAACCTTTCGTGAGAAAAGGTTCGTATCCACATCCAACCACCTTCCCACCCTTTTCAGCTGCGCTCAAAGATGTAGACTCCTCTTATAAGGCAACCTCAACCTGCGTCATCGACCACATAATTTGTACCAAAAGCAAGCAATGGTGCATGGACATGAGTCATGACACTAGGGGACGAGGTATTAATCTAAATCCTTCTGTCAAAAGAGAACAAGTGGGTGTTGACTGTTACCATTGCGAACATATAAGACATTTTTTTAATGATGTCCACAAGCTAGGAACCTCCATTACTGCAGTAATGAGGAGGACCCCTTCTACCCAGACAACCATGAGTATTACGATGAGCACATCGAAATAGAACAACCTTATATAGAACGTGCATCACAGTCAGAGGACTGTTGAAACTACGGTTGAAGCTGGGGATGAAGGCCTTTTATCATACGCCTCGTCCTTACTACCACTGAGGAGGAAGATGAATAATGGCGATGGACCACTGTTTTCTGTAGGCGGGTAAAATGCTCTGGTAGATTATGTAACATGACCATTGATGGCGACAGTGCAATGAACATCGTATCTCAAGAGGAATTGATAAGCTTAAGTTGCTAACTAAAAGGCATCGAAAACCATATAAGGTTGCATGGGTTGAAGACACTGCCATCCCTGTGACTCGAAGGTGTTTGCTATCATTTAAAATTTACATATACGAGGAAGATATTTGGTGTGACATAATTCCGATGAATGTCACCCACTTCTTTCTCGATCGACCTTGGCTCTTTGATCGAAAGTTACAAAGCGACGGTGAATCTAACATGCATACTTTCCTATGGCGAGGTCATCGTATCCTTTTTCGCCCGTTACAAACTACGTCACCTCCTTCATCTAAGCCTTCATCATCAAAATCAACTACTCTTTCAAACTCCCATGTTCTCAACATGCGGAAGTTTGAAAAAGAAAGTAAGGAGAAAGGCGTAATGTTCGCTCTGGTTAGAAAACCAGTGCAAGGGCTTATTATTAACTAGGATGAACCTATTCCTAATGAAGTCAAATCTACGTTGCATGACTTCCAAGATTTGGTCCCCAATGATTTGCCCAAGGAGTTGCCTCCATTGCGGGATATTCATCATGCTATAGATTTGGTTCCCAGAGCATCCTTACCCAACTTACCGGCATACCGAATGAGCCTCGCCGAACACGCTGAGTTGAAGTGTTGGGTTGATGAGTTGCTTAAAAAGGGCTACATCCGAGAGAGCCTCTAGGCCCATGTGTGGTGTTCGACCTCCATACTCTTAAGAAGGATGGAAGTTGGCGCATGTGTGCAGATAATCGAGCTATTAATAAAATCACACTGAAGTATCGTTTCCCCATTTCTCTGCTTGATGATATGCTGGACTTGATGCTAAGTTCTAGTTTCTTTTCCAAGATTGATCTTCGCAGTGGATATTACCAAATTCGCATCCGGCCGGTGATGAACGGAAGACAACATTTAAGATGAAAGATGGCCTCTACGATTGGGTCTCACAAATGTGCCTAGCACTTTCATGCGCATCATGACCCAATTGTTGCACCCTTTTATTGGTAAGTTTGTCGTTGTATATTTTGACAACATTCTTATCTACAATAAGTCAAGAAAGGAGCACCTCAGTTACCTAAGGGCCTGTTTGGATGCCTGTAAGTCACTTACAGGTAACCTGTTTGGATATAAGTTGTCACGTACAGGTAAGTTTTTCTGTTTGGGTAACCTGTAAGTTACTTACAGGTGAAAAGCTGTATATTCGCACCGAGCAGAGCTTGGATTAGGGAATTGCTCCAAAATGTTATGATCATATAAGAATGAATAGGATCAAATATATCATCTTATTAAGCCCATCAAGATGAAGATTTGAGCTAATTATTAGGCCAAACTAATCATCAAGTGGGCCATAAAAGTGGGCCCATGAATTCAAAATATATATAATATGAAGCAATAACTCAATATAAACATTGGGAATAACTTGAGCATTTTAGGATGAAATCCGAAAACTTGAGCAGAGCTAAATCTCATGTGGACCACACCATTAGAAACAGGCCGACCATTTGTTTTTATATCCAGGCTAACCATCTGTTTTTATATCCAGGTTGACCATTACATCCAGGCTAACCATATAAATATTTTTTATATTGAGGCTGACCGTCTTTTTTTCCACCTCATTTTAGGATGAAATCCCAAAACTTGAGCCAATGGCTCCATTAATTACTCACAACTATTTGTTGTGGTGGGGTCCACATGAGATTTGGATTTGCTTAATTTTTGGGACCACGTCCTAAAATGAGTTGGAGAAACGGATGTATGGAGTGGATATATAACACATCATCAAGGTGGGCCCCACGGTATACTTTTATTGTTCCGAGTAAACTCATTTAGGCCCACTATAAATGTGTGCGGCTTATCCAATGCGTCCACGTGATGTAAAACCCCATGAAACCCCCAGGGCCCAACTTTTAATTTGATCCAAAACTTTGGTGGGCCATGGAAAAATTTACAGTTTCCTCCCTTGATTTGCATATCTCTTTTCTATGGCCCTCCGGAGTTTTAGATTAGGTTGAAAATCGGTCCTGGGGGGTTTCATGGTATGCTGCATCACATGGACTGTTCGGATTAGAGTCCCATGACGCGTGTAAAGTTGCACACGTGCGCAGCGAGCATGCCTCCACATTAGTAACACCTAAACCACTCCTATTTTTAAATCAACAAAAAAAGAAGGGGGGAGGTTGTGATGAAAACCTTATCGTTTTGGGGAGGAGGAGAGAGGGAGAGCGGTAGTTGCAGAAGAGAGATTGCAGAGAGGCAGAGAGAGATTGCAGAGAGGGAGAAAGAGAGACAGATTGCAAAGCTTAATGGTGGTTGGTGGGTTGGTGCATTTCTCCCCCTTCCCCTCGTTTTAAAAATCCGATCCTTGTGCCTGTAAGTGACTTACAGGGAAGTGACTTCTCACCCCCATCCCCCTGTAGTTTTTTGGTAGATTTGCTTGTAAGTGACTTACAGGCTACAAGTTACTTACAGGTGAATTTTATGTCCCAAACACCACCTGTAAGTGACTTCCCTGTAAGTGACTTCCCACTTACCCAACTTATAGGCATCCAAACAGGCCTCAAGTCTTATCTTCAAAATCCTTCATCGCGAGCGCTTGTACATCAACTTTAAAAAGTGTACTTTTATGAGTACAGCAGTGGTCTTCTTAGGGTATATTGTCTCGTCATAAGGTAGGTGGACCCCGCCAAGGTGAAAGTCATTGTTGATTGGCCGACACCTACACCTATCTCTAAAGTTCGCAGTTTTCATGGCCTCGCTACTTTTTATAGACTTTTGGTGCAGAACTCCAGAAACATCATGGCTCCGATCACTGATTGTATTAAACAAAGGGAGTTTAGATGGACAAGTGCAACAATACGAGCGTTTGATAGGATCAAACATAAGATGATTGAAACTCCAGTCTTGCGCCTTCTGGACTTTGAGAAGGTATTTGAGGTGAGTTGTGATGCTTCCAACATCGGCATTGGTGGGGTTTTCAGTCAAGTGGGCTATCCAATAACTTTCTTTAGCGAAAAATTCTTTGATGCGAAGCAACAATACTCTTTTGGCTTTCAGTTTTATGTTGTTGTTCATACTTTACGACTTTGGTGTCACTATTTAGTTGGCAAGGAGTTTATCCTATATTTTGATGATGAAGTACTCATATACCTAAACTCTCAACAGAAGATGAATGCTCATTGTGTTAAGTGAAGCGCTTACCTTCAGGAGTTTTCTTTTGTCATTCGTCATAAGGTTGGAAAGGACAATCAGGTTGTTGATACATAAACCCATCACGCACATCTATTGTCATCGATGATGGTCATTGTTCCAAGATTCGATGAAATACGGCATCTGCTAATGACAAGGATTTCAGACGTATTTATACAAGCGTTTTTAATGGGAAGCTTGCGAGATACCCACAATTCAGCATTCATGATGGCTACTTGTTTCAAGGAACGCAAGTTTGTTTACCCAATACATCCATCCGTGAGTATGTTGTGAGAGTGTTACATGCCAGTGGTTGTAGTGGTCACGTGGGCTGCGATAAGACCCTAGCCTTCGTTAGAGATAGATAATTTTGGCGTCGTCTAAATTTAGATGTCGCAAAGATTTACTAGTTATGCGAGGTTTGCCAGCTTGCCAAGGGTCAAAAGAAAACACTGGATTGTATCAACCACTGCCCATCCCACATGCTCCGTGGGAAGATCTCAACATGGACTTCGTCCTGGATTTGCCAAAGACTGCTTGGAAAGTTGATTTAGTATGTGTGGTGGTTGATCGATTTTCAAAGATGACTCATTTCTTACCATGCTCGAATACAGTAGATGCTGTCAAGATTGCTCGATTGTTCTTTCAAGAGGTTGTTCGTCTTCATGGGCTTTTGAAGAAAATTGTGTCTGTTCATGATACAAGTTATGAGTTATTTTTAGAAAACTTTGGGCAACAATGAAAACTAAAGCTTCAGTTCTCTAGTGCACACCACTTTCAGATTGATGGTCAAACAGAAGTGGTCAACCATAGCTTGGGCAAGTTATTAAGGTGTTTTATCCATGATCATATAGCTACTTGGGACCTAGTAATACTCATGGCTGAATTTGCCTATAATAACTTAGTCAACAGATCTACGAGGATGTCACCTTTTGAAGCAGTAATTGGTATATGACTACATCTTCCAATCGTTTTGGTTCCTCTACCCGTAGAGTCGAGACCGAGCACAAAAGCTGATGACTTCGTTCACCATATGCAGCAGGTGCATGACAAAGTTCGACGCAATATTGCCACAAGTAATGAAAGTTATAAGAAACATGTAGATACAAGACGTCGATTTGTTGAATTTGGGGAAGGTGACATGGTTATGGCCCACATTCGTCCTGAAATATTACCCTATGATACCTCGAAGAAGCTCCATACTCGCAATGCGGGGCCGTTCAAAATCATCAGGAAGATTAGTGTCAATGCGTACATTAGATTTACCTATCAATCCTACTTTCAATGGGGAAGATCTTTCAATCTATCATGGGCGCCATACTGACGATGGTATCGAAGAACAAGCCATCACACATTCTACTGTTTTGCCACTTATAGACACGATCATTGATGTTCTCGATGGTCAGATCGTTTCCATGCGCCAAGGTAGTTACCAGAAGTTTCTCATCTGTTGGCAAGGACGACCTCTCTCCGATGCTACATGGATTGCAACCACATATTTCCAACGACTGAATCTTGACATCTATGAGCAATATCAGGCAATTAACTCGCTGGAGTCTAGTTCTTTCAAGCGGGGGAGGACTAATGCAGGCTGATATGGGCCCACGATCCTAGGCCCATTAAGCCCAATAGTCGGCCCATCAATAAGGAGGTCTAAGCCTCCTATTTAGGTAGCTAGCTTATTTAGGTAATTAGTTAGCAAAATCAATCAACTAGCTATGAATAATCCATTAGTCAACAATTTTGTTGCATTTTTATTTTTTTTTAATCTCATTTCCATATTTGTAATAAGTCATTGGTTGTCAATGATATTATATATTTTCCTTGTACATACGTTTCAAAACCTTACGTAAGGGCCTGGGACAAGTAGTAGGAAGGCACATTCTGAATTGAATCAAATTTCTGCAATTGTTCTCTATTTGTTTTTAGTTCTCATGCTTAGATTGAAGGTGCTTACGCTTGGGCGGATCCTTCCCATCAGCCGGCTGCGCCAAAAAGGGCAAGGGGAAGTCCCAAAATGATGTGGGTGGAGGTAGTAAGTAAAGTCTTGATGACCTATGGTCTAAATGAAACTATGGCACTTGATAGGGTGGAATCAAGGTGTCCCGTATCGGTATCGGTTGGCGTAACGGTGCCCTCCGAAACCGATACGGATACGGGGGCGTAACGGCGATACGGGGGCGTTTTTTTTTTTTTTGCCAAAAAAATATGAAAAAATATGGATTAAATCCGGAATATTTTAAGCATTCCAAATATGCATTCATTTATAAATTGGAACATGTTTATGGTGGTGTAACGGTCCACTCTTTGGTGAGAAGTTGTATCGGATTGTCTAATTAATTTTTTAACCAGGTAACTTGAATTTAACTACAAAATTCATATATTTAATTTTTTTAATATGTAATTTATATACTTAACAACTTGATATCATTTCACCCAATAGTTCTTTAAAAAAATGAAATTAAATTCAGGTAGATGGCGTTGCCAATTTGGGGCTGACTTGGAGGACCAATCTATTCTCCAAATCAGCCTCAAATTCATGTCATTTATTGTCATTATCCCACTTATAAATTGGTGGACATTTATTGGATAGTGAATCATAAAAAATAAAAAATAAATCAAAAGGGCCTATTTTAAAAAATAAAAGTTCACAAATTAACAATTAAAACTATTTAAATAATTTGATTTTGGCATTGTGAGTTAGCAATTGCAGTCCATAATTTAATTGTCTAATTTTAAGTTAATATATGTCTCGTGTACAATTTTTTAAGGCTTGAATTAAGAGAGACTCGGATGTAAAGTGCAGCACACGTGTCAAAATTTTTTGGGCCTCACTCGTGATGAATGTGTTATATCCATATCGTCCATCCATTTTGCCAAATAATTTCAGGGCATGAGCCCAAAAATGAGGCACATCCAAAGCTCAGATGGATTGCACCATAAAAAACAACAATAATTAAACGATCACCGTTAAAAATTTATTGGGGGCTAGAAAAGTTTTAGATCAAGCTGACATGTGTGTTTTCCCTTCATCCATATCAATGTGACCCAAGTAACAAGTTAGATTGAAAATAAACATTACGGTGGACTTTAAGAAATTTTTAATGGTGAGCATTCTATAACCACTATTTCCTATGGTGTGGTCCACCTGAGATTTGGATATTACTAATTTTTTGAATCCTGACCTAAAATGACGTGGCAAAATGGATGGACGATATGGATAAAATATATACATCATAGTGGGGCCCACTCGAGTCCGATTGGATGGAAAATAAATGTTACCGTGCGCACTACGAATATTTAACCTGAAAATCATTATCTCTGTTGCTATTTTTGGTGTGGTCCAGATGATCTCTGGATATAATTCATTTTTTAGGTGGTGATCTAAAATGATCTTTGAAAATAGATGAACGGTGTAGATGTAATAAATACATCACTGTGGGGCCATATAACTTTGATCTCCTTTGAACCGTTCGTACAACTCGGAGCTCGAGGAGTGTCAGTGATCGTCTTTGCGTGACACGTACCTAGAGAAGAAAAAAAAGAGGGAAAGGGGGAAAGAAGAGATTGAGAGAGAGAGAGAGAGAGAGTGAGAGAGAGAGAGAGAGAGAGGAAGAAGAAGAAGAAGAAGAGGAAGAAGCGGCGCAGGTCGCAGCTGCAGCCATAGCCGCAGCCGCAGCCGCAGCCGGGCGCAGCAGCTGCTCGAGGAGAAGAAGAAGAAGAAGAAGAAGAAGAAAGAGAAGAAGAAGAAGAAAAGAAACGAAAAAAAGGTCGGTTTTTTTGTTTTTTTTTTTTTTTTGTTTTTTGTTTTTATGGCCCGTAACGGCCGTAACGGCCCTGTAACGGCCGTTACGAGCACAGAATTTCGTAACGGCCGTTTCGACCCCGTATCGCGTAACGGGTCCCACCGTTACCGTTACGTATCGGCCGTTACGGCCGATATGTAACCGATTTGGGATACCCTGGGTGGAATGGTTGAAAAGGATTCATGTAGCCTATCTTAATTAGTTGGGATAAGGCTTAAATGATAATGAATCATAACTTGGGTTGACTGAATTTAAACTCATTTTGTGGTCAAGTATTTTTCTCCTATTGTTTTTCCTTCTATATTGTTTTGGGGCGACATGAGGGATATCATTTGGGCCTAGTAAATCTCTCAAATGAAAATCTTGATGACTTTGGTCTAACCGAAAGTTTTGGTACTTAATAGGGTGGAATGGTGGAAAAGGATTTCATGTAGCCTATCCTAATTAGTTGGGATAAGGCTTAGATGATAATGAATTGCAACTTGGGTTGACTGAATTTAAACTCGCTTTGTGGTCAATTAATTTTCTTTTATTGTTTTGGGCTGACATGAGGAGCAGCATTTGTTCCTAGTAAAGCTCTCAGATGCAAAGACTACATTTTTCATATTGTTTTCTCATTCTTTTTACCTGAGGCCATAGTTGGCAGTTTCTTAGTTTGACTCACCAAATTTCCTTTTAGGGGCTCAGTTTGGGAACCCGTGAAAGCAGGGAAAACTGTTTACCACTGAAACCATCTTTACACTGTTTGTGTTCTAGAAACCTGCAGATATTAGTTTTCTGTTTCCATAGAAAACTATGAGTTTTCAAAGGCAAGTTTTTCGAGGCTTACCCAATAAAATCACTTACTTTTTTCAACTAGGAAAGCTATGAGTGCTAGACCTACACCTCTCCCCTCTTTTTTCTCCCTCTTCCTCATCTCTATGGGAACTGGGTTTTGCAATGCAAATTGATTCAAACTGGACTGTGGACCAATCTAGATTAGACTGCGCATTGATCCAAATTGTAGTTGCTGCAACAGTGGGATGTGTCAACCATGGATGGCGCAACCAACTGCAGACATGGCCGCCAAAAACCCAGTCCCTTTGATCGCTTTTTTGGTGTATAAGAGTTGAATAAGCCTTGCATAATGGATTTTCTGGCCTTATGTGAAATGTATAATATATGTATAGGAAAAGGGAAATCGGTTGGACTAAGTTCTTCTCCCATCTGGACCGTCATAGCCATGGCCGTTGCAGCTTTTTGGTTGCAGGCAGCCACTGTGCAATGAACCATTTTTTTTCCCTTCCAATGTTCTATTTTTATTTATTTATTATTTATTATTTTGTTTTTATTGTGGGCTTTTTGTCCAAGAGTTTGAAGAGAAGCCATGAATGACTATATTATTAAGCCTAGGGAAGATGGGTTTGAATCATTGGCTGTCTGGCAGCTGCAGTGCATGGAACATTTTTCTTTTTTCTTGGTGTGTTTTTTATCTAGAGGTTGAAGGCAACCGATGAATGGCGACAATTGGATAAGGCTGGAGAAGATGGGTTCCAGCTGTTGGCTGGTACCCATTGTTGAGGGAACCTTTTTCCATTCCTTCCGCCACTCCCCCTCCCACTTTTTTCCTTTCCTCATGTCATTTTATTTCTCTCGTAGATTTTTTTGTCAAAAGGTCGAAAGTAATCTATGCTTTACATATCTGTGGATATTCATCTTTAAAAACAAATGGGAGAAATTGTTTCCATTTCACGCTTTTCCCTAGAAAATTGGAAATGCCATGCAGTTTTTGTTTGTGTTACCAATATTGAAAAACGGTTACATAACGGCTTATTATATAATGTTATCGGTGGGACCTGTTACATGATACAGGGCTATAATGCTCGTTTTGAAAAAGCAAAGGCCCATAACGGGCCTATGACAGTTGTGACCATCTGATACGGGGCTGGTACATTTTCTTCCCTGAAAAAGAAATTTGATCCCATACTGTAACAGCCATGAGGCTAGCCATTATGGCCATCATTACTGTTATTGAATACCGTGGTTACCAAACAGGCCCTTGCACGCAATCTAACATCGATGGTCAATTGCCTTGGTGAAACTCTTGTACAGGATAACAAATAGGCAGCCTTTCAATTCTGTTGGAAAAAGCTTCATGCCATCTTATATTTTCATGATGGTTTCATGCTTACATCTGTTACTGTAGAACGAACCTGCTGGTAGAATCCTGGAGTTCTGCCTGCTTCACTTAGCAATGGCTGAAATAGCAACCATAGGAACGCGACACCAAATTGTCATAAATGAGGTCCGTTGTTTTCCACCTTTAACATTCCAGGTCTCAAATGATCCTTGACGGTAAGAGGGCATACTTTTGTTTGACACATAAATTATACAGGTGGGGCCCACCTATTGGATCTGGTGGGCTACATTGTGGGATTGGCCATGCACTAGTATGTCTCCCATCAGATGATCCCATCCATCCAAAGAAAATAGACAATTAAAAGAATTGGTCCAACACATGAAAATGGTGGCCCACCTAGATGGTTAGGATCATTCAATAGAGGAGATTTTTGGTGCATTCCTATCCACCTGGCCCACCTGTATGAACATTTAAAAATAAAGAAGTTACCGAGAGGTGGGCTACACCTGTGCCGTTTAGTTTGCTGTGCGAAGGTGTGATCAAACATTGTATGTTTCCTCGTTGTGCCTATCATTTTACCTTCTCACCATTCACTCCTTGACTGAATACATGGCAATTCATGAAGGCTGTCGATCTCGCAAAACGGTTCTGTGATGGCGCCGCCCCACGAATAATCAACGGATGCCTTAGGACTTTCATCAAGGATTACAGTGGAAAACAGATTGCTCAGCCGTCAGAAGCTAAATCCTGAAGGTGCGATGGATCAGATGAAATGTGGGTGATGTGGCAACGCTCCATATATGAAGTTTCATGTATCCCCTTCCCAAGAATGTGTAATGCGCTGAACAACTTCATTGGGGAATCCATGGGTGTTTGGTGTAGTTGCTTTGTTTTTCTTGTTAGCCCAAATTCCAAATGCTAAGCTATGAAAAAGCGTGAGTGGGGGATTTTTCCTTGGTAAATCTTTTTTAATAGGGGAATGGATAAACACTACGATGTATCTGTGTCAAAGGTATTTCGACAAGGTTGATATAACTTTGAATTAGAAATGGGACAGCTACTTTGCACGCGTGTGCTTTAGATGTGACGATAGTATGGCAAAAAAGGTTCTGGTGAAAAAAAGGTGTGATCAAATTGGGTTAAATTTGAAAACATGAAAAAATTGAATAAAAGGTTCAGGTATATAAATAAGATTAAAATATGAAACTATAAATAAATGGATAGATTTCAATATGTGCGAGTGACAATTTCCATAGGCAATCAAATGGAAGATCTATTTCATTTAATAATATATATATTTTTTATTTACGTAAGCCAAAAATTATTTTAAATTGCAAAAAGTGATATTAAAATTTACCTTTCAAAAAACTAAAATAATAATAATAATATCATTTTTCCTCCAAATCTTCATTTTAAAGTTACCCTTAAAAAGTGACCAGCCTCCTGTTGGCTGCTCGGTTTGTTTCTAATTATGCAGGCATGCCAAAATCAATGCAGTAGCTCGATCTGAACTGATCAACGTTGAACCCAAGGAACAAAATAAGCAAATACATCCAATGTGAATGTATATGTGAACGTTTATGACCAGATTTTGAGAAAATCAGTCACTCAGGCACTTGCAAAATTTGATAATGAGCAGGTGATGATTGGAGGGTTGGGCTCTTCTTCCAAATAAGGGTTACTTTGTGCTTTTCATAAGAAATGACTTTTAAAATACAACGAAAGGAAAAACTCACAATCGGTCACTAGGAGCAACAACAAGAATGCGTCTCTTGAAAGAACTGCTTGATATTGAATAAAGATCAAATGCAATTGCAAGAATGCATCTCTTGAAAGAACTGCTTGATATTGAATAAAGATCAAATCCAACATATGTGCGTAGACTTGGATTACAACTAAAGATTATAACTAAGAATTACTACTATTTGATTATCGTTACTCTTAGGATAAGTTGAGATAAAAGATAAATTGATAAGATAAGTTTGATTTGTTTGTTGTGTTAGATTAGGTAGGTGATTTCTTGCTATGTTGAAATCCTCTGCTATTTATATATTTCTGTTGGGTTGGATTAGGTAGGTGATTTCTTGCTATGTTGAATTCCTCTGCTATTTATAGAAGTCGAAAAGCCTCTTTCTAAATCATACTCTTGTTATGTTTCTCTTTTACGACTATTCCTCTTTCGAACACCTCTCGGCCGCTTGTTTCACTTTTGTCGGCCAAGGTTTTGTTTTGATTGCCCTTGGTCGCCTTTTATATCTTAAACAGCTTGACCACGCTTCTTTTATATTGATCATAACATTTTGTCAACCATCCATTGATGTGTAGAAGTAGATTTATGCTAGTTGTAAATAAGCAAAAAGCACTCCAAATATTTGAAGATCTTTTTATCCACTTTCTATTGCTCATACAATGCAACATATTACTCCCCTGTTGGCCTTCTTAGAATTGTCAAAAAGAGGGCACAACATTGCCCCTCATATCGCTTCGCCTTTGGTAAAAGGTGACAATGACATTGTTCCGTTGTCCGATACCATAAATGCAATTAGCTGTTAATTTACATGTTGTTTCCATATTAATTCTTCACCCCTCTTATTCTTTCTTCTCTCTTCCGCATAAACACTTCCTGATTTACTCTCTTCAAATAATCATAATGGCTGCATCTTGTTCTTCTACTCCATCTTTCCACTTGGAATCCTTCATTAAAGACCTTGATGTCTTGTCATCCAGAGTGATTAGTGATCTCCTCTTCAATACTCCAACTAACCCAGACATTACAATGTTGACATTTGATCCTACTTTCTATCCAAAAGTCACCTGTAAACACCTTCGTGAAATCAAACACAATTTTCCAAAGTGCCCTGATGAAGTTCTACTTGTCCAATTGGACGATCTTTCGGATCCCTCCAATGCATTCAAGTCTCCATGAGCATGGCTGAAATCGATGAATGACTGGGCTGAATGGTTTGCTTGTATTGGTATAACATGGTGATACATGGAAGCAAGAAGTAATTTATGAATGCATTAAACGTTCTCTGCACAAACTTCCAGTCAATCCCTTCCTTTTTATAGTAGCATTGACCTTTTGGAGTTAATTGACCAATACATTCCATTTCAGATGAGGCCCCATGGGTCCATCGGTCATGGATGTATGTGCATTCACTCACCTTCTTCCCTTTGATGAGCCTATCTACCTGTGCTTCGCTCTGAAAAATCCACATCCCTTTGTTCTCCTAGACAAGACAAGTATGTCATATTCTAAATTCTTGGCTCTTCAACGCACGTCTTAGAATTAAGTACATGAACAAGAACATATGACATTTCTGCTAATGTGGATCTTGAAATTACGGTTCAGACCGCTGATATTGAAGTATAAATGTATGACTAAGGTCCTAGAGGAGGGTGAATAGGACTTTTCAATAACTATGCATACTTAAAAAATCCTTCTTGCAAAGCTTAAGCTAATCACGGATTATACTAAGCAAAACAATCTAACTCTAAAGGCTACCAAGCCATTAAAGGATCCAATCTCATAGACTTCAAGAATATATCAATCAATCACCTAGTCTATAGCATGATGAACATGTGTGAATGGAATATCTTACTTATTTATGCTAAGCATTCATCATTTAAGCACAAGTTAAATAGATGCACATATATCAATTCCAAACACAAACATTTATAGTGGTTCGGCTATGTGCCTACTCCACTCCTGGCGAATGCACTTTCTCCTAGAGTGTGCCGGATTTCACTATGAAAGGTTATAAATTAGGTTAACCTTAAACCTTTACAGTCCTACACAAGAGCGAAAGTCCTACACAAGAACTTAGATTTTATGTTCTACACAAAAACAAAGGTCCTAATTCTGAACCCAACAAAATAGGCCACAGAGGCCAGGGTTCTACATAAGAACCTAAAAATTTATGTCCTACACAAGGACAACCATTAAAGCCTACGCAAGGCTATAATACATACCTACACAAGGTATAGAGTCATACACAAGGACACTGTACATACTCTCCTGTCGAAGGCCTATGAAAGGTATTATCGAGTTTGTAAAAACAAACTCTAAAACCAAATCCTACACTTGAAGAGATTTCAAACTCTTTAGACTCTAGTACTTACTTGTAAGCGGATGAGCCCTTCTTGTTGTAGCTTGTAGGTTGCTTGATCTCTGATTTGCTAAGATTCAATCAGCTACCGGATGCACCCCTGATCATGATGATGTGGATGTTCTGATGTTTCAGCTTCACGATCAATTTCCTTGCATATGATGTTCCTTTTAGGGCAAACAAGGCAATGGGAGTGGGTTAAATCTCTTATAACTTGATGGCAAGTGGATTTCCTAGGGGATTCAAATGATTGATGCTCTAGAGTATTATAGAGACTGAGAATATACTAATAGGTTTGGTCTCAACACTCTAGAGAAGGCTTGATATAATATTCTTCATTAATAGGATCTTTAAATGCTCTTGAAGGTGAAGAATCACAATGAAAAAAACATGAATCTCATATGGATAGAGTCTAGGAAGGTTAGGTTTACTTTGGGACGCATCAGGGACTCCAAAAAGCCTTAATCCATAAATTCTGCAAAGATCGGGTGCTATATTTATAGGAAAAAGGTTCCAACGGATATATAACGGCTATATTTTGGTCTTGCTGAGGAGTCCTTCGGTCGAACCGAATTTATGTTCGGTTGGACCGAATTAAGTCCTTGGGTTCCTGAACTTTTTTGTTCACTTTCGGTCGTCGAAGATATATTCGGTTGCAGTCGGTCAGACCAAATTATAGCTCGGTCAGACCGAATAAGCTTGGAAACTTGCTGGACTATTTTGAGCAAATTCAGTAGGACTGCAGGTATCTTCAGTTGGATTGAAAGTTGCTGTTTTGCACTATCTGTTTCAACAATTTCCAAACTCTTTGAAACTAAATTTAAGAGGATATAAAACAGAGCTTTTTGTAGTTTCAAGGGATGATCTAACTGAGTTTCCTATTTGGTTTAGGATCATCTAAAGGGTATATAGGTTTGTTGAGGATAGGATCATCTTTTTACCCTTTATATGTTGCTTGATTCTTTAGCTTCAGTTGTGTTTTCGATCTTCAATTTTCAAGGGCTCACAGACTTGCTTGGCACAACAGTTCACGTGATTAACAAATAGGAGTGCAGGAATGGGTGCACTTTCAATCTCCCCCTTTGTCAATTACGTGACGAAAACAACCTATCCTATGACAATGTCATGGTCCATACCAATGACAACCAATACATAGAAAAATTACATGTTCATATAAAAATTTACAAATCTAAGATACTGAAAACATGTAATGTAGCAATGCTCCCCCTGAATGTCTTCCATGATTATCCTGCAATCATAAGATATACAAATATATATGGTTCTCCCCCTTTTTGTCAATCATTGGCAAAGGGAAATCAAGAAAAATCCTATAATAACTGAAGTATGGTACTTAAACACAGTTTAGAGAGAGAATTTAGGTGAATCACAGAAGTGCGTGAATAATATGTGAATATATCATGTTAGGAAGGAGATACGGTAGTTAACAAAATAAACGCCATGAGCAGCATGAATAATATTATCATTAAACCATAACTGTTAAGCAAAAATATCTACCCCAAGTTTGGGTAGAATCATCATCATTGAAAAATATCAAGCCCGTGGGGCCATAAAATCCAAACTTAGAAGTATCATGGTGTACCAGCAACATAGATCTCTTTGATCCATCATCTGGAAGGTCCTCCCTTATAGGAAGGGATATGAGTGTGGCGAGTACAGAGTAGCTTCGTGATGTGCTCCCCAGTGTGTTGAAGGGTGTCAAGATGCAGTTCAATCCTCGAGAGTCGATTCTCACATTGCCAGAGGCGAGCTTGCTCATTTGTTTGTCCATCGAGGAGGTGACGACCAAGATCATTTTTCCGAAGGAAGCTCCCAGTGCTAACTAAGATTGGACTTGGAGCAGGCATTGGGGTGCGACATGAATCCCAAACAGTGGCCATGGGAGTGTTTTGAACATCTTCTTCACTCTAGCATTCATGGTTATCCTCAAGTGTAGTTGGAAACACATTTAATTGGAGTAGGGTTTCCTTGGTAAGGCACACCGTAGGATACACTGTATCATGAGTGGGTGGTAAGCCTAGAAACTTAGAGAGTTTGCAAATGACATTGGGAAGGGCAAGATGGTGTAGTGAATGCCTTTGACAACTAGGATCAATTGTCTCAAAATGAAATTGGGAAGACATATCTCAGTTCCCTGAAAAATATCATATAGGATGTTCAGAACAAATGGGGAGAGTATATCTCTAGAAACTTCGCATGGATAAGCATTGGTACTCAGTATATTGTGGAGTACTTTCGTAGTTGAGTCCAAATGTGAGGAAGATAGGTAGTTTCTTTTGTTCCTGGGGATTGTTGAGCTATTACAGTTCTAGTTACTTCACCCCAAACACCTAGATGATTTAAAGAGCGATCAGTTGGAGGGGTGTGTGTGACTTTAAGGCTCAGAAGTTGGCTCAGCATCAAAGGAGTGATCTCCTTGGTTGTGTTCATGTAATGGATGCTGATTGATGGAGGATCATCCTGAGTGTCGTGACAAGCATCCAAAAATTGATGAATGAGGTCGTATTGTACCTCTCCTCCTAGATAACATATGTTATCCCACCCATTTGATCCTAGATAGATGTCTAACCCATATGACTCTATAAGAATTGATCTGATCAGTCAATCATAAACAGTTTCATTAGCCATGGTCATTTGCCATGGCCATGGCTATAGGATTTGAATAAGGAGAATGATTGTTGACTCTTCTAGTGGAGGTTTGTCCTCTTGCATGTGCCTTCCCTTTGTCCTTAACCATGTTGTGCTAAAATCATCATTAGAGACAATAAGCAAACATAAGATAATAAATATAACAAAGTAATGAGAGTCCAATAAATGCAACAGGGTTTCTAGCACAAGGGTTAGACTTCTCTCCAAGTCTGTTTGTGTGCAATGAAAGCATGAATGAAGTATGAATGTCAAGGATAGTCTAAGTTAAAACATGTGATTTGAAATGCAACAACTTATGATACCTTAATACAAATAGAGACTTGAACCTCAAAATTTTCAACAAAATGAGTTTGTTTCAGTAAATTTCCACTCAAAACATGCTATTTTAAGTCCAAAATATATTTTCAATCACAACCTTTTAATATCCAAAGAAAAATTCACAGTAAACATACGCAAATATCCTATCACTAAATGGATCTAGATGGGCCACATTTGGTAACAGCATCATGTTGACAAGACAGACACGCCACAATCTGCTGTATCGTTCTTTGAAGTCTGTGGAGCACCTCTCCCATGGACTGCATCATCTACTCTAGTCGGACTGTTGCTTCAGAATTTGTACTTGTTGGTCCTTAATGTATGCAAGAGGATCATCCTTAGGAGCATTTGGTGGAGGCTGTGTGTTGATATCCTCATCAACAATATCATTTGCCTGGTTCTGAATTTCATCTTCTTCTAACATCGAACCACCAGATTCATGTGTGGAGAGAAGATTCATCTTTCTAATGCTTTGCACAGTAAATTTTGGAGCTGATAGGGATGTACCATCCGGTTTGTTGAACCCACATTGACGAGCTAGTTTGCACAACAAATGCCCAAATGGTATTGCCATGGAGTTTGATTCGAAGGCTGAGACTATTTGGTGTATATCAATGTGGATTAACATAATGGCTCACCTTTTCCAATGTTATAAAGAGTTTCCACCATGAATGGTGTGAGTTTAGTATGATTACCATACCGGGGATAAACATTTGAAATGCAAATGAGATGAAGAATACGGTAATCATGCGACATGTTGGTGGCCCGCAGTGCATTACCATGATTCCAAGGTACATTCTGTCCATTGCACAGAAATTTGGTCCAAACAACCCTTTTTGGACTCTGTGGGCAGTTGTAATTCAGCAGGTTTTTCCAAACATAGTGGTACCCTTGTGATAGTTGATATACAACAAGGAGTGATCTTGACTATTCATCCTCTGCAATCAACTTCAAAGCACATGGAGTCCTTGTCCAAGGATTGTGTGCAATGCGATAGAAAAGATCAAACCAGATTTTCATTTACGAGTCCCCCAAATGACAAAATGGTTAGCCATCCTCGACAAGAGAGAATGTCTTGGACATTGAATCTTTCAAGACAGTCCAATCTACATTTCTTTCACACACAATCTTTCTTTTCAAAAATCTAAATGCAATGGGTCTTGGTACCATTCGCTTGGATGAACTAGGGTTTGAGGAGGTTGTAGATCTAGAGGTTTGGTATGTGGTTCTCCCTCGCTTTGAGGCACATATTTTCTGTCTATACCTAGATGTTTCTCAACTGTCGTGTTTTTTCTTGGATCTACCCTCACTTGGAGAAATGGATTCCAGATTGTTCATGATAGGAGCAAGACTTGCAAGGGTGAGACAACTGAAGAAATAAACTATCAAGGAATGTGAGTGAGGGAGTGAAAATAGCAAGAAAAATTACCTTGGATAGTTGGGTTTGGTTGGAAGCCTCCAGCCGAACTCAGGAAAGGAGTGAAGAAATGATATTTCAAAAAGAGCACTGAAGTGAGGGTATTTAAATACCCAGTCGCGGTTCGATTTCAGTCGGACTGAAATGTCTTTTAAACACAAAGAGATCATTGACATAGATTTTCCTATTTATGTGTCTTAAAATTTTGTGTTTTAATATATGATTCCATGATATGAGTGAGAGTGAAGATCTTTGAATGAAATCATCAAAATGACTAGAAGTCATGTTTACCATTCAAAGTAAACTTAAGGCTCAATCCTTTGATTTTTAACTATGTGTTCCAGTGTGAGTGAAAAATCTTCTGATTTACAAATTTTTATTAAATAAGCCTTCTGGTTTAGTGGATTTTCCTTTGTGCTTGACCACTATTTTGTCCTTATATTCAAAATTCTTCCTGTTTAGAGATTTTTGAGAAATTTCTTAAGTGTATTACCTAATTCCTCTTTGTCCAAATCATCACTTATCACTTTCGAAATTTTCCTATTTGTGCTTGAGTGAAGACCTATATGATGATATGAGGACAAACCAATTTCTTATCTCTAGAGGACAACCATAAGTATTTTGAGAGACTTTTCGTCTCCATCACTTTTAGACTCACTAGTTTCCGAGTTTGATTCTTCAGTGTCATCCCATGTGGCTGTCATAGCCTCTTCTTTTGATTTCTTTGTAGGACATTCAGTTGATACATGACCATACTTTTGGCAATTATAACATTGGGGTTCTTTGGATTTTTTAAAAGGTTTGCCAATTTGGCGTCTGTTTTTCAATTATTTCCCCTTATCGTTGTATGGTTTTCCTCGGTTCTTGTTGAAGAATTTTTTGAATCGTTGAGCTAAAAGAGCCACCTCCTCATCAACATCTTCATTTTTATTTTCTTCTTCCTCTATTACAGTCATGTCCTTAGAGGTCTTAAGAGCATTATTCTTGATTTTTGTGGATGGTTTGAAGTGTAATTCAAAAGTTTATAGGGAGCCTACTAGTTCTTCTACTTTCATTTCTTCAATGTTCCTACATTCTTCGATAGTGGTGACTTTAGAGTTAAAGCGTTTTAGAAAGGATCTCAAAAATTTTCCTATAAATTTTGGATACCAGAATTCTCTCTCCAAGTTCCCCCGTGGAGTTGCATATGTCATTTAACCTTGTGAAAAACTCCATGAACGTCTCATCTTCATATATCTTTATTTGTTCAAATTGGGATGTTAGGAGTTGTAACAATGACTTTTTTATTGTGTTAGTTCCCTCATGGGTGGTTTCTAATAATTCTTATGATGCCTTTGAGTTTGCGCACATACTTATCTAATGGAATACTTCTAGCGAAACTCTATAGTAAATAGCATTTATGGCTTTGGCTTCGCACATTCTCATCTCTTTATCAAATTGAGTCCATTTGTCCTTGGGTTTTGTTTTTTGAGATTGTTGTGCCATTTTTGAGAACTATTTGTTCTGTTGGTGCAACATATCCATTTTCAACAATCTCCCACACATCATTATCTAATGCCTGAAGGAAATATATCATTCTGTCCTTCCAATATGCATAATTTGAACCATTAAAGATATGTGGTCATGAGATAGATGGTCCCTCTCTTTTTGCCCATAATTCTCACTTCAGTCAAGATCTACCTCTAGGTTATTAAACCTTTCCATAATAACCCGCTCTGATACCAATTGAAATTGCGGTTCAGACCGCTGATATCGAAGTATGAATGTCTGACTAAGGTCCTAGAGGGGGGGTGAATAGGACTTTTCAATAATTATGCCTATTTAAAAAATCCTTCTTGCAAAGCTTAAGCTAATCACGGATTATACTAAGCAAAACAATCTAACTCTAAAGGCTACCAAGCCAATAGAGGATCCAATCTCATAGAGTTCAAGAATATATCAATCAATCACCTAGTCTATAGCATAATGAACATGTGTGAATGGAATATCCTACTTATTTATGCTAAGCATTCATCATTTAAGCACAAGTTAAATAGATGCACATATATCAATTCCAAACACAAGCATTTATAGTGATTCGGCTATGTGCCTACTCCACTCCCGACGGACGCACTCTCTCCTAGAGTGTGCCAGATTTCACTATGAAAGGTTATAAATCAGGTTAACTTTAAACCTTTACAACCCTACACAAGAGTGAAAGTCCTACAGAAGAACTTAGATTTTATGTTTTACACAAGAACAAAGGTCCTAGTTTTAAACCCAACAAAATAGGCCACACAGGCCAAGGTTCTACAGAAGAACATAACAATTTATGTCCTATACATGGTTAAGGGTCCTACATAAGGACAACCATTGAAGCCTACACAAGGCTATAACACATGGGTTGTGATTATTGGGAGTAGAGTAGGTGTGGCTGTTTGAGAACAGTTGGTGTACACACCGAACCACTATAACTCTTGGTGTTTTGTGGATGATGATGTATGTGATGGATGTGTGCTGAATGTTTGTAATCTTTTCATGTACATGTGGTGAATGCTTGTAATAAATAGCTTCCTTTTTTTATCTCTTGTTTTAGTTTACGATCTTGATCCTAATTGCGTTCAAGAAATCAAGTTTTCCTACCATAAACATTTGTTTTTGGTGTAAGGTTGTCCTTTGAACAAGGTTTGAATAAATTTCTTAATACTATTACAATTGAGATCTCTGATTGATTTAGTTTTATTTTATATTTCTGTTCATTATTTTTTAATTTGGCAGTCCTATTCCCTCCCCCCCTTCTAGAACTGAGAGCTCACCCTTTTCAAGTGGTATCAGAGCTAAGTTGCTCATTTGCTTGGATTAAATTCCTTGAGCTTAACGATCTAGAGCTTTCATTATGTCAAATGTCGATAGCTTGTCTATTACTAGGCCACCACCTTTTGATGGCTCAAATTATGCTTATTGGAAAGCCAAAATAAGGATTTTCTTGAAATCAATTAATGAAAGCATGTGGCAAGATACGGTAACCACATGGCCTACACAAGGTATAGAGTCTTACACAAGGACATTGTACGTACTCTCCCGTCGGAGGCCTATGAAAGGTCTTAGCGAGTTTGTAAAAACAAACTCTAAAACCAAATCCTACACTAGGAAGAGATTTCAGACTCTTTGGACTTTAGTACTTGTAAGCGGATGAGCCCTTCTGGTTGTAGCTTGTAGGTTGCTTGAGCTCTGCTTGGCTAAGCTTCAATCAGCTACCGGATGCTCCCCCGATCACGATGCTGTGGATGTTCTGATGTTTCAGCTTCACGATCGATTTCCTTGCATATGATGTTCCTTTTAGGGCAAACAAGGTATTTGGAGTGGGTTGAATATCCTTTAACTTGATGGCAAGTGGATTTCCTAGGGGATTCAAATGATTGATGCTCTAGAGTATTATAGAGACTGAGAATATACCAATAGGTTTGGTCTCAATACTCTAGAGAAAGCTTGAGATCATGTTCTTCATGAATAGTAGCTTTGAATGCTCTTGAAGGTGAGGAATCACAATGAAAAGAACATGAATCTCATATGGATAGTCTAGGAAGGTTAGGTTTACCTTGGGATGCACCAGGGACTCTAAAAAGCCTTAATCCATAAATTCTGCAAAGATCTAGGTGCTATATTTATAGGAAAAAGGTTCCAACGGATCTCTAATGGCTATATTTTGGTCCTACGGAGGAGTCCTTTGGTTGGACCGAACTATCTTCGGTCAGACCGAATTTATGTTCGGTTGGACTAAATTAAGACCTTAGGTTCCTGGACTTTTTTGTTCACTTTCGGTCGGACCGAAGATATATTTGGTTACAGTCGGTTGGACCGAATTTAAGTTTGGTCGAACCGAATTAACTCCAAAACTTACTGTTTAGTTTTACTCATTTTCAGCCGGACCGAGACTACCTTCGGTTGCAGTCAATCGGACCGAATTACAGCTTGATCGGACCGTATAAGCTTGGAAACTTGCTAGACTGTTTTGAGCAATTTCGGTTGGACTGAAAGTTGTTGTTTTGCATTATTTGCTTCAGCAATTTCCAAACTTTTTGAAACCAAATTTAAGAGGATATTAAACAAAGCTTTTTGTAGTTTTTAGGGATGATTTAATTGACTTTCCTATTTAGTTTAGGATCATTTAAAGGGTATATAGGTTTGCTGAGGATAGGATCATCTTTTTACCCTTAATATGCTGCTTGATTCTTCAGCTTCAGTTGTGTCTTCGATCTTCATTTTCCAAGGGCTCACAGATTTACTTGACACAACAGTTCACATGATTGACAAATAGGAGTGCAGTAATGGGTGCACTTTCAATCTCCCCCTTTGTCAATTGTGTGACAAAAACAACCTATCCTATGACAATGTCATGGTCCATACCAATGACAACCAATACATAGAAAAATTACATGTTCATATAAAAATTTACAACTCTAAGATACTGAAAACATGTAATGTAGCAATCCTCCCCCCGAATGTCTTCCATGATCATCCTGTAATCATAAGATATATAAATATAAATGGTTCTCCCCGTTTTTGTCGGTCATTGGCAAAGGGTAATCAAGAAAAATCCTATAATAATTGAAGTATGGTACTTAAACATAGTTTAGAGAGAGAATTTAGGTGAATCACAGAAGTGTGTGAATAGTATGTGAATATATCATGTTAGGAAGGAGATATGGTAGTTAAGAAAACAAATGCCATGAGCAGCATGAATAATATTATCATTAAACCATAACTATTAAGCAAAAATATCTACCCCAAGTTTGGGTAGAATCATCATCATCCAAAAATATCTAGCCCTTAGGGGCATAAAAATCCAAAATTAAAAGTATCATAGTGCAACAACAATATAGATCTCTTTGATCCATCATCTGGAAGGCCCTCCCTTATAGGAAGGGATATGAGTGCGGCGAGTAAGAAGTAGCTCCGTGATGTGCTCCCCAGTGTGTTGAAGGGCGTCAAGATGCAGTTCAATTCTCGAGAGACGATTCTTAGATTGTCGGAGGTGAGCTTCCACATTGGATTGTCCGTCGAGAAGGTGATGACTAAGATCATTTTGCCGAAGGAAACTCCCAATGCTAACTGAGATTGGACTTGGAGCAGGCACTGGGGTGTGACACGAATCCCGAGCAGTGGCCATGGGAGTGTTTTGAACATCTTCTTCACTCCAGCATTCATGGTTATCCTCAAGTGTAGTTGGAAACACTTTTAATTGGAGTAGGGTTTCCTTGGTAAGGCACACTGTAGGATACACTATATCATGAGTGGGTGGCCAGCTTAAAAACTTAGAGAGTTTGCAAATGACACTTGGGAAGGGCAGGCTGGTGCAGTGAATGCCTTTGACAACTAGGATCAATTGTCTCAAAATGAGAGTGGGAAGACATATCTCAGTTCCTTGAAAAATATCATATAGGATGTTCAGAACAAATGGGGAGAGCATATCTCTAGAAACTTCACATGGATATGCATTGGTACTTAGTATCTTGTGGAGTACTTTTGCAATTGAGTCCAAAAGTGAGGAAGATAGGTAATTTTGATCCTATTGAGGAGTCCTTCAGTCAGACCGAACTATCTTCGGTCGGACCGAATTTATGTTTCGTTGGACTGAATTAAGTCCTTAGGTTCCTAGATTTTTTTGTTCACTTTCGGTTGGACCGAAGATATATTCGGCTGCAGTCGATTAGACAGAATTTAAGTTCGGTCGGACCGAATTAACTCCAAACCTTGTTGTTTAGTTTTGCTCATTTTCGGCCGGACCAAGACTACCTTCGGGTGCAGTTGGTCAGACCGAATTACAGCTCGGTCGAACCGAATAAGCTTGGAAACTTGTTGGATTGTTTTGAGCAATTTCGGTCAGACTGAAAGTATCTTCGGTCGGACCGAAAGTTGCTGTTTTGCACTATCTGTTTGAACAATTTCCAAACTTTTTGAAACCAAATTTAAAAGGATATAAAATAGAACTTTTTATGGTTTTAAGGGATGATCTTGTTGAGTGTCAAATATTGCATATTCTCCCCTATTTATATCTTGGTTTTATGAACATGATACTGCTTAATGGTATATTTTATGCATGTTTGTTTTGCAAGGTGAATCTAAGAGCTTAGATTGAAAAGCTAAAAGCATAGAAGCGTTATTATGGGACTCTGCTCAGCAGCTCTCATGAATTAATAATCTAATCGGCCGACTTTCTTCTTCATCAAAGGTAGATAAACTTTTAGCCGAGAAAAAGAAGAATAAAGAAAGCACCAACAAGTCGACCACTCCTCAGTCAGCCATGCCTTCTCCTATTCATAAAAAAAATAAGATCAAGGAAAGCAATCTCGATCACATCGGCTGTCATATCTCCAACACCAATAAAGACGATCGCTCCATTTTTTATTTTTAAAAAAATGGTCAAGCTAGTTCAACCTGATCTAAAGCGTTAGAAGAACACAACTGTAGATCCAACCACAATGGTTCTAACTACTACTACAATCTTAGCGCTCTCAATTCGTACATGCATTTCAAAGATCTCAGAGCTTGGACCTCTTATAATGTCTCACCCTAATCTGCTTGCAACATCTGGTCGAAATGTTTCAAGTATTCTCTCTTCTGCCAAAGCAATTGCAGATTTTGAGAAGTATTATAAAACTAAATTTTGGCCAGGTGTCCCTCTTGCTAAATACTCTTGGGAGATGGAAGATGCATATAAGAGACAAAAAGATGTTCATTTTTAATAAGGCAATTAATAAATGACAACGTGAAAAGGAAAGATTAAATAATCTCAATCTTCCTTTTGACCGATAACTCAAGCCATATCGTCTTAATTGTCCTTTTCCTTGCTCCAACCGAGTTTTGGCTTTGGTTGTCGATCCTACGATAATTTTACGAGCTAACGATCAATTCATTATTGTTGTTGTTCAGTGAGATTTAGGGAAATGTTATTTCAACATTATGTCATTTCCTTTTCTATAATGATTATGTAGTTCCCTTTACTGACTTTAACATCTTCTCTCTCTCTCTCTCTCTCTCTCTCTCTCTCTCTCTCTCTCTCTCTCTCTCTCTCTCACACACACACACACACACACACACACGCACGCACACACAAAATAACTAGAGAACTCTCGACCACTAAAAAATCAAATGTTGCATGTTGGAGCACAAAAAATGTATTAGTCCATTGGAACTTCATTTTGTTGCGCACCCAGTTTCCCAACCATGCGGGTCTGTTGCGCGTCGGCCTGATGGTAAGCCTCACTATGTTGCACGCCTAGTCTCCAAGCCAAGTAGGTTTGTTGCGCTCTGGCCTGATGGTGCGCGTAACTCTATTGCATGCCCAAAGTAGGTGGCATGTGGATCGAGGCCATACGTGCGAGATGCCTATAAAGACCCCCTACCCTCCTCATTTGATTCATTCAGAAAGTTCGGGAAGCATTCGGAGAGCTCTAGATGTTCAGAGAGCTGGTATCAGTGTTGTAATGTACGATCGCACATTCGCATATGCGCACACATGTGCACAGATCGCATATGCGATTGTGGCATACGCGATCACTGCACATATGCAATCACATATGCCACATGTGCCATGATATGCGATTGCATAGTTGCCAACGGTCAGAAATCTGACCGTTTTCTAACTGTTGGAATTTTTTTTTAATCCTGATTTTTTCTCTATTAAAAGGGATTCTAAGCACTCTTACATGCACTCAAAGCTCAAACTCTCTCTATCTCTATTTTACTCTCTTACACTCTCTTATACAATTTCAAGCCTCAAGCTCCACTCCTCCATCATATTTCTTTCAAGAGTCAACATTGAAGTTTCAATCAATCAAGGGACAAGTACATACATCCACAAGGATTCAAGAATCAAGATTCAAGAGACATTATTAGACAACCAATCTCTCCATCCATTAAATTGAATTCTATTTTTAGTTTCTAATTTTTCCAAGTTATAAATATTCACACAACACACCCACTACTTTCTCTTTCTATCTCTCTTTCTAGTTTCTAATCTATTATTTATCTCTCTTTCTATCTCATTCTCTCTTAAAGTTTCATAATATCAAAGTTCTAAGTTTTCTAACAACTTCTAACACACACACACACACACAGTTTTTTTGTTACTTTGTTACAAGTTACAAGTTAGAGTTGTGTTAGTGATTTAGTGTTTGTTGGGGGCATAAAAATAGAAATTTAAGAATAAACGAAAGAAACATTGAAGAAGAAGAATAGAAAGAATGGAAAGAAAAATGAAGGAGAAAGAGAAAATTCATAGTGTTTGCGGAGACTCGCGCAAACCATGTTGGTTGCGTGGGACTTCACAAAGGATATGGTGGGTTGCGCCCTTGCACAACATTGGTGCGGTCAAGATGATTCGGACGGTTGAGATCTGATGAGAAGTGGGCTCATAGAATGAAGATCAATGGTTCTCACGTGTGGAGGCCTATAAATATCGAAAGACCTTCGATATATTGAGAAAATATAGGGTTTTTAAGCCGAACTTGCTGGACAGTTTCGGACCTTCTTCGATGTATCGAAAGACCTTCGATGCATCGAACTGTTTATGCGGACTGCGTAAATTTGAGGCGGTTTCTAGATTATTCCTAGTCGGTGCGAAAGTTTAAGACCAAAAACTACCCTAGGCATCATCTAGGGTTTGGAGGAGTGAAGCACAAGGGTGGAGAGCCGTCGCCAAGGGTTTTTCTTTATTTATTCCTTAGTTTTTCATGTTTTCTTCTAGAGATTTTAGTTCAATCATGTCTATGGTTGGCTAAACCTCTTAGCTAGGGCTAAGAGGTGAAGCTCATAGCGTGATGGAATGTTTCTATTGCTCTGATTCATGTTTATGTTGAATTCTCTTTGATTCTAGTTTGATTATAGGGAATACTTTCAGTTTTTAATGGTTTGTTGTGACTCAAATTACAATGGATCTGTGATAACTTTGAGTATGTTCTTTTCATGTTTTGGGATTGTGAATCTGGGAAATTCTATTGTTCACCATCATCCCTTGGGCATGGTTGGATGATGGAATCCTCCCTAACTTTCACAATTCTCTCGGATTGATTGTGGGATTGGTAAATCCTGTTGTGATCCATTGTCTCATGGGCATGGTTTTGTGATGGAATCACTTCTAGTTCTCACACCGCTCTTCTATTGAGAATTAGGTCAAAGGAAGTTCAGATTTGATTTTACTGAGATATCTTCCAATTGGATAAGATGGGACTCTGATTCTAGTTGTGTTCGTGAATCAAGCATAGATCTCTCTGATCTCTACAAGTGGATCTTTGGAAACCTTAGTTTCTCACCTTTGAATTTCTTAAGTTTTTCATTAAATTTCTCACAATTACTCTTAAATATTTCAGATTTAGGTTTTTATTTTTTTTCTAGTTCTTCTTCTAGTTGCTTTCAGAAAACACATGAGATTAGTCCCTATAGATTCGACCTCGATCTCACCGAGATTATTACTACATCGCGACTCTACACGTAGGGTTGTGAACAACTCTCAACGGGAACATCCTCCCTTTCATCTCTAAGGTAGAATATTTTATCATTCAAATACTAATTGTGATTTCATATTGTTGTTCAAAGGTTATAAGTCAAAATTTGAAATTACGATCAATGGAAAAGACAACAAAGAAGACAAATTTTTACTTCATAGTGACCGGGTTTGTGATAGAATATGTAGCGAATCAGCTTACAAATCATGAAACTCAATCTACTGCAAGCAAAAACAACAAACCCCGAGTTATGGCCGGAGTCATAACGCTTTGCGACTGGCACAAGAAAATAATAATGACTGGGTTGTTATATCATCTCGAAGAACAAGGGCCTGAGACGCAGCAATTGCTAGGATGAACTCATCTCCACATAAAGTCAGGGGACTAATAACATGGAACACAGCTAAAAATAATCCTGAACTTGCTCACCCGGCTCTGTACCCAGGGAAATCTCTTCCCTCACTGACATCACAAGATTTCTCAGCACTACCTATTGTGAAGGCTCGGTGGACGAGAAAAAAGAAAGGCAAATCACCGATGAATAATGCAGTTTCTGTTTCACCTCAAGATACGCCTCAGCAAAAAATCTCGCAATTAGTTGAATTATATTGAAATATGGAAGATCCAAACAGAACCCCTCTCTCAATAAGCCCTGTCATACCCAGATACTCTACTCCTACGACTGCCTCTTCAGAGAATGCGGAAACCGCCGTATACATGGCAGGAACTAATCAAGGTCCACAGCCGACTACTGAAGATCGTATAGCCGATATGACACAAACACAAAGAATGCTAATGGAATAATGTAGAAGTCTTTGAGAAGCTCTGGCTACTCTAGCACACAATATGGCTCGAATCACAGCCCTTCCAATGATGGCCGCCATGAATGAGCAAGAATAACAACCTGAAGGCTCTTAGCCACCGAGGGCGGGATCGCACGGATCCGCTCTTGTGACAGGGGTAATAACTCAAGAAGAAGTACGACGAATGGTTGTAGAGGCCGTTAGAACAGAAAGAGAGTGTGAGGATATTGGAAGGTTTCGATATAGGACTTCATATCCAAGAGAAACGAACGATGTACCTTTCCCGGCAAATTTCAAACACCCTGATTTTCAAAAATTCAACGGCGATGGGTCCCCAGATGAGCATCTCATGCACTTCATCATGACAATGGGTAACTTCTTTAATGTCACACATTATTGCTTATGGATATTCGGTTCTTCGTTGACAGGAAAAGCCTTCTGATGGTAGTCTAGTCTAGCCTCAGAATCAATACGAACATAGGAACAAATGCATGTTTATGTCAGACTTTTTCTCATCAGATCGTGATGTTAGCATTACAGAACTAGCGTCTGTACGACAAAGAAAAGGCGAATCAGTAGAGAAGTTCATAGACTTGTGGAAGACATCAGGGGCTTCATGCAGACTTAATTGAAGAAAAAGAACAGGTAAAATGTGCCCAAATTCTATGGAAACTAGAATTGCGTTTGGTCTCACCAGTGCTGATCTAAGAACTTTCCGTAAACTAGCTACGAAAGCCCACACATTAGAATTAATGACCAAGAAAATGCCAGCGTTTCATTACGAGACAGGCAGAAGAGGGCACAGTAGATTGATGGCCAATGTTGTGGACCGAGGAAAGAAGAATGATATTCCTCGTGTTAGGAAAAGAGCTGAACAAATAAAAGAGTTAGATCGTTATAGAAGCAGATTTGACGATAAAAGACCAAGATCTCTTAATTCCCATGAAGGATTTACGTTTAAGAAGGAATATGTTGCCTCTATGATGAAACAACTACTAAGTGTAAGGACAATAAAATTACCCCCGTCTAAATGGCCTGAAGAAGCAGAAATAACGAAAGAAAGAAATTTCTACCATTATCACCGTCTGTTGGGACATCCCATAGAAAATTGCTTTACCCTGAAATGCATAATTCAGAAGATGATAAACAAAGGTGAGATCGTAATAAGCAAAGGAAAAGGAAGAAGCAAAAAAGCGTCGATAAATATGATTTTCGGTCGGGAGATTATATACGAAAGAAAGGGAGGACTAAAAAAGAAGGAAAGCAGTAGCATGATTACCAATAATAATGCAGAACTAATGAATAAAGCTTAAATCTTCTTCTTAAATCTTCAATAAAGCATAGTTGATCTTATACTCGAAGTGTAGTCGAAGGTGGAGCTTGATCTTCTACTATAAGTGTAGTAGAACTTGAACTCATTTCAGCTTGAACTTTCCAACTTCATGACTTGTACTTAAGCTTGCACTTTCCAACTTCATGACTTGTACTTAAGCTTGCACTTTCCAACTTCATGACATGTACTTGAAGGTGAACTTCGATCTTCTTGATTCACTTGAAGGTGAACTTTCCATCTTGATTTACTTGAAGTGAACCATATCATTAGTTGTTTTGTCTTATCGAAATTTGACAAACAAGAGTGTGCTTTATACATTATAACACTTACAACAACCTCAACCTCCAATTGAGGAAGCCCAGGATGCGAAGGAGGTGCATCATGCACCCTCGCCTCGTACTCTACATGATTATCTACAACCGGCGGGAATGAACACACCATCCTGTATGATCTTTCCAGACAATGCAGGACATATGAATATCAAGTTGGGAGTGATCCAACTCCTTCCAAAATTCCATGGACTTGAATCTAAAAATCCATATCTACACATGAAAGAGTTTGATGAGATAATAGCCACTTTATACTTTCCTAATGTGTCTGAAGACACGGTCAAGCTGAAACTCTTTCCCTTCTCCTTGAAAGAAAAGGTGAAGACGTGGTTGCACTCCCTACGTCCATGATCAATTGGCAGATGGAACGACACGACAAGAGAGTTAACTAAGAAATTTTTCCCATATCATAAAACGAACACCCTCAAAAACTCAATCATGAACTTTGCCCAAAAGGAAGATGAAATATTCTTCTAATGTTGGGAACAGTTCAAGGATCTTGTTAGTTCATGCCCATAACAAGGTTTTGAAACGTTGCGCATCACAAATTTCTTCTACGATGAACTGACATCTTCCATATGTCAAATGGTCGAGACGATGTGCAATGGGGAATTCATGAACAAAGATGTTGATGATGTGTGGGATTATTTAGATAGACTTGCTGAAAATGCGCAATCATGGGACATCTCTCCAAAGCCCACTACTTCTAAGCTTACTCAATCAAAGGAAATGGGAGGAATGTATGCTTTAAAAGAAGAAGATGACTTGAGTGTAAGGGTGGCCAATCTCACAAGAAGAGTCGAGGCCATGGAACTTTAGAGGATAAGGCTAAGGAAGTAGTTTGTGGTATTTACGCTTGCAACATATATACAACTGAAAATTTCCCAACAATACTTGCTTTTCAAGAAAGTCTGAATGAGCAGTCAAATGCCGTGAACAACTACAAAAGACCTTTCAGTAGACCCACCTCAAATACATACAACTCCAACTCGAAGAATGGACAAACCGCTACTCCATAAGGATTCCCTAACCAATTCCTAAATCAAGGGAACCTTCAAGAGGATCCGGTCTTAAAACACCTTTAAAATCAAGAGCTTTTCAATCAGAGTATATTGCAAGCCATTCAAGACCTTTCAAAGGCAATACAAGGGTGTGAGATAAAAAGTTCGATTAGGGAAAGAGGGATCTTTTCGGCCCAACTTCTCCCCAACCCCAAACCGCAATATGAAGCTAGTAACCCAAGTTCTTCAAATCAATATGTGGAACGATCTAAGTCTATCACCACTCTTAGGAGTGATAAAACAATTGACAAATCTATTCGGATAAAGACTGAAAAGTTTAAGGACCCGGAAGAAGACACGGATGATTGACCTAGCATTGCCTCACATGGGTTAGAACCGGAACCTCAAGGCAAGTCGATTGCTCCAATCCCTCATCGGTTGATTGCACTAAAACCTCTATCAAACCCTCACGATATTCTAGAGGTGCTTAAGCAAGTGAAGGTCAACATCCATCTACTGGATGCCGCTAAACAAATCCCTTCATATGCCAAATTTCTGAAAGATCTATGCACTGCCAAGAGATGGCAGACTATTCAACAAAGATTTTTTCTGACAGAAAAAGTGAGTGTCATCCTCAAGCACGATATACCACAAAAGTACAAAAACCCCAGTAGCCTAACCATCACTTGTGTAAAATCAAGCATGCACTTCTTGACTTGGGGGCGAGTGTTAATCTGATTCCTTACTCGGTTTACGAACAACTGGGCCTAGGTAAATTAAAACCCACCCGGACCATATTACAACTTGTCGATCAATCAGTTGGTGTACCGAGAGGGATCATTGAGGATGTGTTGGTCCAAGTTAACAAATTCTATTATCCAATAGATTTTATCATCCTGAATACTCAACTCATCATGGACATGAGCACTCAGATTCCTATTATTCTTGGCTGCCCATTCCTTGCTACATCAAATGCACTCATTAATTGCAAGAATGAGGTTATGAGTTTATCTTTCGAAAATCTGGCATTGGAGTTCAATATCTTTTTCAATATGAGCAAACAGGCAGATGATGATGACGAGGCCCACGACTTTAACATGATTGACTCGTTCATGGAAGATAAAACGCTCTTGACTCTATACTCTGACCCTCTTGAGATGTGTTTGGCCCACTCCCCTGATTTGGATGATGACACGATTAGGGAGATGGATGCCATGCTTAAAACTGTACCAGCACTTGAAGTTAACCGGTGCAGGCCACAATTTGAAGATTTACCCCAAATTGATGTAATGCCTCTACCGTCTAGCTTCAAGACACCGAAGCTTGACCTAAGACCTTTGCCTGCTGATCTTGAAGAGGTTTACGTAGGTCAAGAAGAGAAATACTCGGTGGTGATTTCATCCCACCTTGACAAAAAATAGGAGAGTATGATCATTTCTACTCTCGAAAAAGATAAAGGAGTTATTGGGCATATCATCACAGATCTCGATGTGGTGAATGAACTCCTTTCAACTGCATGTCTCGACTCTTTAGAAGATTGCTCGGCGCATTTTGTGGATTCAAACGATCCCATGATACAAGACTTAGTGGATGCCTTGCAAGACAATACCTTAGTAGTTGTTACTGACCGAGAGAACCTTCATTCTGAAGTCCCTCCTTCCACAGATCCTGAATGTTTACCATCAAAGGAGGAGGAATTGAAAATTAAACTAAAGTCTGAAACTTCGGAATGTGTTAAGACTACACCTCCTACTGAGAATTTTTCTGAATTTCATCAACTTGTAGTCTCTAATTCACCATATTATACTAACATTGAAACTTTTTCTGTCACAGGTGAATCATATATACTTTAGACACCTCAGGCGATTAAAAAGAGACTTTGTGTTAAGGTCCACAAATTTCTCTGGACATTCATGATCTAGGGCATCCAAGCCTATTGCAAAAAGGGCTTTTGGATGATCTTGTTGAGAAACCTACTAAGAAATTTATTAGGACACTAGCAGGATGAGGAACCTTGCTGGATGATCGAGTAAATTTCCCATGCTTTCCTAGTTTAAGATTAGAATTTATTGCTTTCATAGGATTAGGTTAGTTTGTTTTTGGTTTGTCTAGTCTTTGTGTTAATCCATCTTCACACTGAGATCCTTGAAATAGCGTAAATTCTACTTCTTCAGGTACTACCTTTCCATCACTTCTCCTTACTTCTCGTTGTCTCATATGCATTGCATGCTTATATCTTTTACATTGAGGACAATGTAAATTTTAGGTAGGGCTGTTCACGAGTCAAGCTAGCTCGAAAAGCTCGCTCGACTCGGCTCGAGTCAGCTCGGATCGACTCGGCTTGAATGGCCGATTCAAGCCAAGCCAAGCTAATTATTTGAAGCTCGAGTTGAGTTCAAGCCAAGTTCGACTAGGGGGCATTTCAACTCGACTCAACTCAAAGCTCGAACTTGACTCGGCTCGATTAATAAATGTATTAAATATTATATATATATATATATATATATATTATTAATATAAGTTTTAAGTTTAAACTTAAAAATAAAAAAATAAAAAACAAATCCTAGAGTCTCTACCCGACCGCACGCACCCCCTTCCCTTTCCCTTTCTTCTCTTTCTCTGCCCACTGCCAGCCGCACGCCCGCCCCAACCACCACCACCAGTTTTCATTTCAGCTCCACAATAGTATGATTTCAATCTCTTGAGATCTACTTCTTAGGCGAGAAACCCAAGAAATTCGAGATGGGTTCTTCTCAGATTTGTTAGAGCTTCAAGGAAATCCAATGATCTGATTGGCTAGAGTTCTTTACTTGGATTTCTGATCTGTGTTCTGCTTTGTTTCTTTTCTAGTACTTGGATTTCTGTTGGTGGAAGAAGATCAAGAACAGATCGGTTCTTACAGGTTTCCTCATCCGATTCGAAGCTTTGTTTGGTTTTTTCATCGGGTTTTGCTTTGATTCTCTTAAGATTTTTGAATTTTTCATCAATGGAGGAGGATCAAGAACAGAATCCATTACTCTCTCACCCAACAAGCTCGAGCTCGACTCAACTCGAACCACTAGCTCGACTCGAACTCGACTCGACAGCTTTGGCAAACAAGCCAAGCTTCAATGTTGAGCTCAAGGCCAAGCTCGAGCTCGAGTACATCATGGCCTACCTAGACTCGACTCGGCTCGATGCCCACCTCTAATTTTAGGTTGGGGTGTGGATTAGGTAAACTAATTAGCGTTCTCTTAGTTTTAAGCAAAATTTGTGGAAAATTTTCAATTTTTCAAGATAAAACCTGTTTGAAAATTGATAATTTGTGTATTTAAGAATGCTTTGAGTATGATGATAAGATAGGAAGCGAATTTTGAATTGTTGGAATTTGATCAACTAAGTATCCTATCACTTACCTTTCTTACACTCAATTAATTAAGAGGAAGTTTGAATATCGTGTTAATCTAAATCACAAGACACGTTCAATTTGCCTTTTGTGAATAGTACTAGATTTTAGGATTTTTAGTATGATGATCATTGAAAAATATTGAGAATCGAGTCTGGAGAATTTTATCCACCTTAAAAGAAGAAAAGGACCAGTTTAAAAAATAAGAGATCGACAAAAAGGTCATGTATGGTGAAAAGACTGAAAAAGTTTGAAAAAGAAAGAAAATTTTGAAAGAAAAGAGAAAAAATGAAAAGACTGAATGAATACAATTGACTATCGATATAAAATCAAAAATTGGAAAAAGAAGGAAATGGGGATAAGTTCGAAATCTGTACTTGAGTTTTCAACCAATCTTGAAGTAATGAGCATGACTAACATTATACAAAGATAGTCTTTTTATAAGAAGTAAGTTGATTTGCACTAAGCACATTGAAAATTTTGATATATGAACTTATGATCTTAAATAATTGATGAAGAACCTATTTGATTGATTACTTGTATGATTTAGCTCTAGGTTTTCAAAATCTCACTTTCTCATCTTGACTTTACTCATTCATACTTGATTGTACAAAAGATTATTTTCTAAAAAAGGTTTTTGTAAGACCTGTACCATAATTAACCTTCCATAGTTTCGTTTTCGATGCCAGCATGTTTCTAGCGGACCGAATCTATGAGTTTTGATCGTTACCCTATTTTTGTACCGCAATATCCCGAGACTTGTACCCTGGCAACCGTGCTGGTATTACGATTCTAATGCCATGCAGCACTCCCCATTGCGACCCTTAGATTAGAAGTTACAATTTTGGCACAATTCGAGGTGGGCCGCACAATGCATGCAGACCCCACTTGCACAATTCCCATGTTGTCAAATCAATCAATCCATCCATCAATCAAGTCATCCATCACTCATGTCATTCTCTCCCCATTAGTCAAAGAAACCCATGCCATTCTCATGCAACCCATACCCCTACCTATGTTAGCCATCATTCTTTTATTATTTTCCTCCCCATTTTACCCCTCTATCTTCCCCATATTCCCTCCCTATCCTAAAATCTCTACCACAAAAACTCCCCAACTCCCTCTCATTTCTACCATTTTCTAGCAAGTGTAGAGAGGGATTAAGAGAGAGATAAAATATTAGAAAGATTAGAGAGAGATTAAGAGAGAAAGAAAGAAAAGAAAGAAAGAAAGCTTGTGAGAGTATTAGGAAAGATCAAGAGAGTAAGAGTAAGAGAATAAAGAAAAGAGTGATTAGAGGAAGTTAAGGGTGGAGAGGAGTTTGGTGGGCCATCCGATCGCCGATCCAAGATGATCCAACCGTCCATTCTTCAAGGTGAGTGCATGGGAGGGTCAAAACCCTCCCCTTCTTTATGATTTCTCTATTTTAGTGGGACCATAAGGGTGGGACCCATCTTGATCATGTATTGAGTATGTGGTGGACCCCATAGTGGCGAGGGACCACTCCAATGGCCGGATCTATTTCCATTCCTTTCCATTTCTTTTCTTATTCTGATGGTGTTGTGGGACCCACAAGTGGGCCACGCTATTGGAGAGTGTGTCCCGCACGCTATCATAGTGTGGACCACCATATGTTGTCCATCGTGATGCTTAGTTTCTATTTAAACTAATTGATTGTGTAAGCACACTTGGATGGTGAAAATACACCAAAAATGGATGTGATTCAAAGCTTCTTAGCCCCACCATGAGTTGGTCATTCAAATGGATGGAGTGGATTTTCTTAGGTGGGCCCTACCTCACCCTTAAAACACAAGAGAGGGAGAGGGGTAGTGGCACCATCATGGCTGGACACAACAATGTCTAGAGACATGTCTTTGGCGTCATTTACCTTCCAAAGCTACCATGTGGGCTTCTCTTGTGGGCCCCATCATGATGTGTATATATATCATCCACACTATCCATCTAATTTCCCTTCCTATTTTAGGCGTTAAGCTAAAAAATGAAACTAATCCGAATCCCAGGTGAGCCATAACACAAATAGTAAGGGGTTGTGTTACCTAGTGTCATTTCTTACTTTGCATGAGAGGTTTGGAGTGATTTTTCACTCGTGGACCCATATCAATGTATTTCTTAGATCCACACCATCCATCCATCTGCTAGCTCATTTGAGCCATGTAGCCCAAAAAAATCTAGTCGATCCAACCATCAGGTGGACCACACCACAACCGACGGTGAGAGTGGGAGCCCCTCACGTCAGGCATACGTGGGGTGAGGGCGTCCCAACTATGGACCCACCTTGATGTATTTGTTTAATCCATGCCATTCACCACCTTCTCCATGTCAGTTTAGGCTATGAGATGAAAAGTGAGATAGATCCGAGTTCCTAGTGGACTGCACCAAGGGAAACAAAGTCCCGCTATTGGAACTTTCTTAGGCCAACTGTTGTGTCTGTAGGTGGTGGACCTACCCATCATTGGACTCCTTTTGTCCATGGAGAGTTGGCCAATATAATGGACTGATTAGATTATCCACTTGGGTCCCACATTAATAGTGTATGCAAAACATACAACGAATATAATAATAACATGAAAAAATGCATGAATGCCATGCACGTGTGTGGTAACCCATTCTTGGCCAATTTTGAGTCTCACAAGTGGGACCTTATTCTAATGTTTATATTGAATCCATACCATCCACTGACTTCTCAAGATCATTTTAAGTTATGGGTCGAAAGATGAGATAGATTCGAATCTTAAGTGGACCGCGATGAGGGAAACGAAACATTGCTGTTGAAATCTTCCAAGGCCCACTGTAGAGTCCCTGTCCGTCTAAATCAACCTAAATCAGAGCTCATTAGACCCTCTCGATATGGACTACACAGTGAATGGAGTAGAACATCCACGTGGGCCCACACTGATAGTGTATAAAAAAAAAAAGAAGGTGATAACCAACACCCATACCCAGTGAGTAAGCGGACGCCTAGCATGGGCGTGGAAGAGAGTCCCACACATGGGACCGTACATTATGTATGTATCATATCCACTCCGTTCATCCATCTTATCAGATCACATTAGGCCATGGGACCAAAACTGAGGATGATCTAGATCTTAAGTGGGCTGCACCATAGAGAAATGTAGGGGTAGAAACCTCTCTGACTTTGGATTTCTTGGTTTTAGGATCCCTTGGACTTGGGAATCCCTAGTTTTGGAATTCCTTGGACCTGGGAATCCCTAGAATCGAGATCCCTTAGGTATTTCGTTATGTTTGACATCTTGGATTCAAATGATAAAATTAGTTGGTATGTGAATGTTGAAACTATGGTTTTATTAAATCCATTTAAGCATATACTTTGCCTGAACAGATGAAATACCAAGACTCAGATGGGCTATGAGCATATGATCACATCTTAGTGACTAACCAGTGATCTATAATTGTCAATTTACGTTAGCAATGATCAGACGGTGCAGATCCTTCTACTAAAGTAATTATAGTGATGTCATTGATAATCTGATTATTTCGGGACATCATTAGTGGGCCATGTGCCCAAATGGATTGGGAGCCTAGTAACACACGTGTTATACATGTGTGTGTCCATCTGGGTCACTCCCAATGGACCTCGACTTGTTTTTTATATATATATATATATATATAATATTATTCATGCCTTGCAGGCTACATGAGGAGCTAATATTAGTCTAACGTGGGCCACACCACATAGACTTCTATATTTCTAGTGGGGCATGTCGTTCAATTCCCACTCTCTATATATGATGTGCCAATTAAGGCCGATTATTGCCTGATATGTCTGATAACATGCTAGTGTACTTGGCCTGATAGGACACACTAAGAATATGCTTAGTATAATGACATCATGCCCAGACGCATGCTCATACACATTATTTGTATCCATGTTGTGGGGTGATGATTGATCATAGTATATGCCCTTGGGCTGAGATACATAGGGGACCCACCATGATTGTCGTTGAACCCCACATGTGTGCTTTTCTAGGCTGTTATGAGCATGCTTGAGTTGTAATTAGAGGCTACGACTGGCACCCATCTTGGACTCTTTAAATGCCCACATGGCTCGAAATGAGTGGGCCTTTTGACTATAGGCCCACCTATGTAGGAGCATGCAGGGCCCATTAGGGGTAGATTTGAGTGGATCCCACCTAGTCATATCCATGTTAGATTTGTGGAGCCCATAGTGATTTTATTTACAATCCAACTTAATTATGGATCCTCTTAGTGAATAAATGATGCCTACACTATGGGTTGCCTTGTTGTTCATATTGTGGCTACCCATTAGGCATGCTTGTATTTATATGTAGTCGCCATACCATGGGCCAACCCTGTGGTTTATGTCATGTTTCCACCATTGAACCACCGTTTAGGTTCCACACATTGCATGTATTGAGCCCATCGTAAGCTTGTGTTTGGTTGGTTGTGAGTTACTCTCTTGGGCCTTACTTAGGGATAGTTGTAGGGCCCACTTTGATGACCATTTCGAGTCCACTATGATTTTTTGTGGATCCTATAATTTGTTATCCCGTTTGGATGATGGTAGTTGTATGTTTTGGCCGCTTTGGTACGAGCTTGCTGAGTGGGCCCATTAGCTAGAAATATCTGTTGATTTTTTATGGAGACAGTCAATCCAGTGCAGACAACTTCGAGTTGGATGGATCCGATCATCAAATATCTCACTACTGGCGAAGTCTCGCAAGATAGATTGGAGGCTTGACGTCTAAAAATCAGAGCAGCGCGATACATAATCCTGGATGAAACTCTGTACAAGAAAGGGTATTTACAGCCATACCTCAGATGTCTCCGACCCGACGAAGCGGATTATGTGATCCGAGAGATTTATGAGAAAATCTGTGGAAATCATTCCAGCAGCCGAGCCTTGGCTCAGAAGATATTTTGGCAAGGGTACTTCTGGCCGACCATTCGAGAAAACTCCAAGAGTTTTGTCCAGAGGTGCAACAAGTGTCAGAGATTTGCTGTCGTGCCGAGGCAGCCCTCAGAAGAGTTGACTCCTATGAGTGGATCGTGGTCGTTCGCTGAGTGGGGCGTTGATATCATTGGACTTCTGCCTCTCGGAAAGGAGCAGGTCAAATTTGCAATCGTGACAATTGATTACTTTACTAAGTTGGCCGAGGCCAAATAGGTGGCGAAGATTACCAAGCAAAAGGTGACAGACTTCATGTGGAAAAACATCATCTGTCAGTTCGGAGTCCCGCGCACCATCGTCTCTAACAATGGGAAATAGTTCGACAACGATAGATTCAGAGGCATGTGTAGGAGGCTCGGCATCTCAAATGCGTACTCCTCGCCTCACCACCCACAGTCCAATGCGTAGGTGGAAGCCGTGAACAAGGTCATCAAACATCACCTCAAGACGAAGTTGGAAAAAGCCAAAGGCAACTAGGCTGACGAGCTCCCATTCGCTCTCTGGGCTTATAGGACCACGGCCCAGTCATCCACAGGGGAAACCCCTTTCTCACTGTCTTATGACTCGGAAGCAATCGTTCTAGTCGAGATCGGCCTCCCCACTTCACGAGTAAGGAATTATCAAGAGAATCAGAACGCTGTGCAGATCACGCAAACCTCGACCTGATTGAAGAAGTCATAGATATCACCAAACTCCGAGTCGCAGCTCGGCACCAATAAATGGCCTGATTCTACAACTCCAGAATCAAGACAAGGCAGTTCCGACTGGGTGATCTAGTCATTCGCCCCGTCTTCCAAAACACTACGGAGTCCGAAGTAGGGACGCTCGGGCCGAACTGGGAGGGACCCTACCGCGTAGTCGGCTCAACGAAGCCTGGATCCTACCGTTTAGAAGATCCAGAAGGGCATTCCCTACCCCACCCATGGAACGCCGAGCACTTGAAAATCTACTACCCTTGAAGGGGAAAAGCTATGTACGACTCGGATCTACTATGTATGACTCGGATCCACTAGCCATTTATGCCTCTTATTAAAAGATCACCTACTCATATTTTCTACTCGGTCTACTATGCGATTGCTTGACTACACTATGAGGGATCATATCTCACGTGTAGAGATGAACTCCTTCAACGAACCAATCCCTTAAAGAAGGGATCGGCTCGTCATTCGACAACGGTCTACTAAATGGGTAATCGCACTACGAGGATCATCTCTCATGTGCAAAGATGAACTCCTTCAACGAGCCGATCCCTTAAAGAAGGGGTCAGCTCGTCATTCGATAACGGCCGAGGGATCTGACGAGCCGACCTCCCAAAGAAGGGGTCAGCTCATCATTCAACTAATTCGACCAATAACACAAAGGGACAAATATTCAAAGGCTAAGTCAAAAGATCAGTTTTTCATTAAAGCGGGTGATATTACAACTTGTCCATTCCATTACAAAAGGATAAAGAGGAAGACTTGGAGGAGTCAGCCTGAGGTCAGATTCACAGGGGGCTCGGCTTCAGTTGGAGCTTTCTTAGCTTCGGCAGTTGCTGGAGGGTCTTCTGCCTCTGCTTTTGGAGAATCCTCGGCATCCTCTGTCGCCAAGACGTCTAAGTCCAGCTCAGGATAAACGCCTCGGACTTCGTCCAAGCACGCTTTGTAGCCAACGTTGTAGGCGAAGTTGTAGATCTTCTCCAGCTCGTCATTTCGCTCCTTGGAGGATTTGAATTCCTCCACAGCTATGGCGGCCGAAGCGTCAAGTTCCGAGCGTTGCCGAGTAAGACCCTCAGCAGCCACAACTTCCAACACAGAGCGTTGCTTGGCGAGACCCTCGGCAACCTCGCACTTAACCGCTTCAAGCTCGGTAGCCAGCCGAGCATTGTCCACCCTCGAGTCGTTCAGGTTGGACTCAGCCGAGTCAGCATGAGCCTGCAACTCATTGATCTCCCCCTGGAGCCCCATCTCCTTCAAATGGCACTCCTCCAACTGGGCATTCATCCTCTCCATTTCCATGGCCAAGGCCTTTAAGCATTCTTCAAGCTCAGCCTTCTCCCCCTCAAGCCGAGCCGTCATCCTCAACCTCTCTCGGACAAGGATGAGCGACAACAACACCTGAAAGGACCCAGACGATTAGACCGACAACTAAATTTTTTTTTTTTTTTAAAAGGGATGAACAACCAGGACGGAGGTCTACCGTGTAGCAGTATGATGCAAAGTTGTTCATGACCCCATCAAGGGGTCGGGTCAAAGTGCAGGCGCTGGAGGTCTCCATCGCGTGCTTCGCCGCCTAATCGCTTATTAGCGCTATATGGTGACCAGGCGCGAGCAACTCCTGCCCCTGGGAAGGGGCGGGGCTAGTAGGACGCCCGAGGTCAAGGGCAGCCAAGGCCCGATCTTCAGCCTCGGGAATAGCAGATTCGTCGACCGGCGCCTCGACCTCACCTACTAACTCCGTAGCAGTGAAGCGGAGGTTGGGATTGACGTCATCAGAGGGATGAGAAGAGACTGTTGCGACAACCTTCCCCACTTCTTCCCTCCGTATCCCAGGGGCGGTGACATGCGAGCCTCGGAGACAAGAACTAGTGCTGGTGTCAGTGCCGGTGATGCTACCTGTGCCGTAGCCACCTCGGCTATAGATGGTCCGGCCGCAATGGGCTCGGGTGGTGGATTCTTCTTCTTCCAGGCTGTTATATTGACCCGGGCCTCTGGCCCCGACGTCAAAATGTCGTTGAACGAGGGACGCGCTGCTCCCCCCCCCCCCCCCTTCCTCTTTGATCCCATTGCCTCAAACATTCCTGATCAACAACAAGGGTCAACTTCATCTACTCGAGAAATTCAAGCGCGGAGTGTAAGGTTTCAAGGCTTACCCAAAGCGACGGGGAGGGGTCTGAATCTGCAAAAATCGGATGAAAGGAGATTGTCCGTGTTGATTTTATAATGTCACGTGTGACCCTCCTCGCTGAGCAGGTGAGCCCTGGCTATTTGGGCTCAGATGTGGGAGGACAGTACTGGCGAGCCCTTCAGATAGTATACAAGCAAGAGCAGATGTTAGAATAAGGAGCAAGCAAAAAAAGCAAGAAAGTTTAAAAGTACTCAACAAGTCTACCCGGGAGGCCAAACTTGGTAGGCACTTGGACACAAAGGTGTCGAAGCTCAAACGCTGGAGCCTCCCACTCTCCCGAGGCCCATAAACATTTCCCCTTCCAGTCTTTGTTGGAAGTAGGAAGTTTGGTGGCGAGGCCCGGGGTGTACTGAGTCCTAGCCGAGAAGTAGTACCAGTATGGCTCGGCCTTGTCGTGCTTTGCCTAATACATCGCCAGGAACTTGTCCAACAAGAGCTCCTGGTTCTTCACCTGTCACCAGATGATGTACGACGATACCAGGATGCGCCACGCGTTTGGGATGAGCTGACCCGGGGCCAGCTTCAGCCGTGCCAGCAACTCATGAACGAAAGGATGACGCGAAAATTGAGTCCGCATTGAAGGGCGCAGTTGAAGATTGCTACTTCCTCGTCAGAGAGGGCTCCAGGTCCATCCAAAGCAAAAGGAACCCTGATGTGCACCGAGTCTGAGATTTGGTGCTCGGCATGGAGGCAGGCCATCTGAGTCTCATCGAAGATTGAGCCCCATGGAGTTACAGCTTTGGACCGACCTCCCGAGGGCCAGGCCAACGATCTCCCAGCGGGGTCTCGGGGTATCCTTTTTGCCCTCTTAGCCCGACCCTTGGACCTCCCTCCGATGCTCTTCTTGGGTGGGGGATAGAGGGGAATGGCCTCGAGGTGACCCTCCGAGCTCCGGCGCTCGGAATCGGTTCTTTTGGACTCCAACCCGTTCTGGACTTCACGAACGACTTCGTCCGAATTGCTCGACATTGTGAAGAAAAAAAAAGTGAAGCGATGGAAGACTCACAGCATTAAGGTCGATTTACTCCGGCGAAAATTCTCCTTTTCGGCAAGCTTGTCCGAGCGGAATCCTCTCTTCCGACCAGGCAAATCCCTTTTCTAACTGAGAAAAACCATTTTCCGACGGTGAGACGTCTCAGACAGAAGAACAGAGATCATGAAATCTTAAAGCTATTCAAGCGTAGGAGGAATGAGATGAAAAAAACCTCGGGATTTTTATAGCCCGAGCTCATCGTCCGCAATGATGACAAACAACTGTCTCCGAAGCTAAAATAGCTCAGATCCAAGCCTAACTTTACACGTGGCGACTCACTATACACGCAATAGAACGACGCTCCGATCCCTGTGCAGCCAACATTCAATGCACCGGCGTCTCTTCGTTTATTGACATCCACGTGGCACTATTTGCACCACGTGTGCGATGCTCAATGGCCAGAGTAAGAGAAACGGCTGCATCTGTATGAGGCGCGAGCCTTGAAGCTCATCGTGGCGACGCTTCACTTCCCCTAGCCTTGAAGTCATTCACTACAGCAAGCAATGCTTCGCTTCCCCAAGCCTCGGTTCTCTTTCCTAAATCTGTTACTCTCTGAGTCCAAGCTTGGACTTAAAGAGTATGGGGGCTTCTGTTATGAGTAAATCTAAACCGAGCCGAATCGAGGTTAACTTTGACATCAGTGAACAAGTCCCCGGACCGATATGCATCTGACTCGATGCGAATGTTCGACCCGGGACTCGGAATGAGTCATCGCACTTTCTACAAGCCGGGTCAGACCTCAGAGCTACAACACCATGTTCAACCCATTTAAGTCAACTCAGAACACGGGAAAGCACCACCTATTCGTCCAGGATTCCTCCGAGCCGAGTCTCTTTACCTGGCATATCAACAACCCACTTATTCATACTTATTCATGGGCTCAGGTCGTCGAATAAGGCTCAGACCATGAGGTCAGCTTGGATAGGAACTTGGTCACGGCGGGAGTAATGCTCATGGCACGATCTCTGAGTAATTGCCAATTACTGCGCACGCGTAGCCCTCGCATAGTGGCGATGACCGTGCCGAGATTACCAGACATGTTCTAAGCGACCCTCAAGTATAAATATAAGACATTTCTACAGGAACAGGTACGCAATACCTTGCACCCTCTCTATTCTACACTACTTAAACCCAGATTCCCTAGCCTGATTTTGGCATCGGAAGGTACCCTGCTTGAGCATGGGTCTCCTTTGTTTCCTGTTCTATGCAGGACCAAGGTTTGTTCCGAGCACGCAGAACTCGGTGGAGGGTGGTCCAGATTTTTGTATCAACATTATTCTTCTTTTTTTTTTTAAACATATTTTTTTATTTTTTTCCTAAAATCTTTAGATCTAAAAGCCGATACTATTTCTTTTTATCTAAATCATTAGATCTTGAAAGATTTTTATCCCCACATTTACATATTTTAACATTCTTTAAATCTCATACCAAAAGCCTTAAATTTAAAGAACCACAAATTTTTTTCTAAATTTTTCAAATTTTCCAATCTAGAAAATTTTGAATTAGAAAATCCATTAGGAATCGCTAGACGAGCCTATTGCAAGACGAAAGTTCTCTATTTCGCCTGGATTCAACTAAATTCTTAATTGAAGATTCAATACTTCTTGTTTATGATAGATGGCTATAATCATTACTTCATTAGCCTTAATTTCTTCTCGTGTTTATAATATATAAGGATGATTCTTTTTATTTTTTACTTTCAAAGATGGTATAAATGTGCCCCCTTTAAAATACCACATTCACTGACCTACACTAAGTTCTACATTTTCATCATTTGACTTGAAAACCGAAATCGGTGTTTTGAATATGTGTGTGTGTGTGTGTGTGTGTGTGTGTAGGGAAAAGGTACTATGCGCTCGACCTCACAAGACCGTCCCATGAGGTCGAGTTGTGTGGGCCCCACCGTGATGCATTTCGAACATCTACCCCATCAGTCAGATGCACCATTCCATCGTGGGCCTAGGTCTCAAAAATCAAGTCAATCCGTGACTTGTGTGGGCCACACCACATACAAAAGTGGGGAGGGGCCATGCACCATTAAAAAATTCATAATCATTTTTTGGGCCCACCGAGATGTGGTTTGCAAATCCAGCCCATCCATTATGTGTGTCCCACTTGGATGAGGGTTCAGACCAAGTTTCAGCAGCATTCAAAACTCAGGTAAGCCCCACCAAGTGCTTTTATATGTTTTTGGCATGTCTTCACATGATTTTAGATGGTATGGCCCACCTGAGTTCTGTATACAGCTGATTAATTTAGAGGGGACCCATCAAAATGCACGGTGTTGATGGTTGACATGCATCACAGTGGGCCCCACACAGCTCGGCCTCCCGGGAGCTTATCGTGAGGTCAAGCGCATAGTACCTTTTCCCTATATATATATATATTCCATTTTTTCTAGCCATCTAACAATCTGACAGGTCTCGGATATTAATCTCAACTTTCGGTTCAAGACGCATCAAAAAGCTGGGACCAATAATCCGCCATAATATCTAAACTTCTCAGAAGCTGAAAATATTCATTAGGCTTCTATGCATCACTTCTTTTCATCAATTACTTTTGATTTTTCCTTCCTCACAGCTAATATTTGACTTAGCTCTTGTTTAATGTCATAGAAAGGTACAAAATTTGGAATGGGACTGCTTTAAGAGATCTGTATCACCTCACATAAAAAAGGCACCACAATTGTCGTTGTATCATCAATTCTAACAGCATTTAGTGCGTGGGTAATCTGTACCATGAAAACTGAAGCTCCATCATGATGATCACCCGCAAAAGGGGAGAAATAAAAAGGGCAGTCTACTCATCAGGTGGGTCACTCAATTGGAATCGTTGGGCAACCAATCATTTACTGGTGGGCTCCCGTATAGTCTCATTTTCAAGAGGTTGATCTCCATCATAAAGCATACTGATTTCATGGTCCTGATTTCCTACACTAGTTTCACATGTTGTTACAACGGTGAATGTGGGTGCTGGCAAAACCTCTACAACACTAAAACACAGCAGGTTAAGAGGTATATATATAGGGGCAAGGAAGAAGACCATTCTTCACCTAAGAAAACTGTTTGGCTCTTCAACTCCTCTATTGCAAATACTATCACCTGGCTTCATGTCCCCTTACTACAGATACAAAAGCTCAACAACAACATAGATTTACAAGAGAGGAAAAAGGGCATAGCATGACATGAAAAGTAAAGACATGAACGAAAAACAAAGGACACCCTAATCCAACCCCCCAACGCAACCCCCAAAACCACCAAAAAAAAAAAAAAAACAAAACAGAATGAAAACAAAAAAAAAAAAAGGGATAAAAGGAAAACTGTTAGAAGCTAAATAAACCCACCACTAACAAACTATAAAAACCCAAGACAAGTACCTAATGCAGAAGGGACTGCTAAAGCAGCAAAAGCCCATATGAACTGGCTCACCACACTCAAATTATCTCATTTATTTCTTGTGAAGCATGACAAGCCACCTGATGCCAACCGCAGCCTTGAAAACTCAGCCAGCGCCCTTCTCTGTATACTATAAGTTTCTAACCAGGCAAAACTTATGTCTGAACCACTTCTCTAAGAAACCACGGCCGACTGCAGGTTAAAGAAGGGTTGGATCATCTAGCAACCATTCGCAACCCCATTAGCTACAGCTCGCTTCTCTGTTGCTGGCTTAGCACCCTTTGGGGCATCTCCAGCTCCTGCGACCAAACCATTCTCCTCAGATGGCTTTCCTTCTGCAAGACCCTGGCCAGATTCCTTGTTCGGAACTGATGATGACAGTTCCAACGGATTCTGCAATCTAACTCTGGGGTTCGACCCATCCTTTTCTTTCTCATCTGCAGGGGCTGTGGCAGCATTGGCTGCCTTCCCATCCCAGACCTGGAGGGGCAAGGCATACAATGAGCTAACATGCATTGAGCCTATGGTTAAAATTTGAAAACAAAACAGAAGGATAAAGTAGAAAAGTTCAACTATCTTCACAGCAACCACAGTCAATTGTATGATCTTTAAAAAACAATATGGTCACTGTAGTTGCTAACCAGTTTGATGCAATCACCAAAAAAAAAAAAAGAATGCCTTGGGCAAAGCCAGGCCTAGTTTGAAAGCAGCTTGGAAACCAAACCTGAAAAAATACCAGGTATTCTTGCTCAGAGCACATTAATGTCACTAAAATAAAACAAAGATCAGGGTATTTTCAGCAGACTTGAGATTGCATAAGCACAGAACACTCAGGCTTTTTCCAGCCTCTACATATCAACAGCTTGCATCACTCAATCATGCCAACAGTTTGGATCTCAATGAATCATTGCTCAAATGGTACAAACAGGAAACCCAAGTGTACTATAGATGTTCTCATGTCAAAGCAATTCATAATTCCTAATAATGCAGTGGATCACTTCTTAGCCTTCAATCACATAAAAAAGCTATGTTTAAAACATTTTGTTCGGTTCCATTATTATGTGCACTAATATAACAAAAAAATTAAGGTTTTCACTGTAATAACTGGAAAAAAAAGGTATCAGAAGATGCAAATCTTGCCTGCTTTTGAAACTGCTGCTTAGCCTTTTTTTCCTGCATCGTCTTTTGACGGCCCTCATAGAACATAAAATCATCCAGGATGCATGTCTTACTAGAATGATCCTTGAAAATTTTTAGAATTTCCACGCCCTGATCAAACTTCACCTGCAGCAGTCGATTCCAATGACCATGAGAATCATGGGAGGAAAAAAATAATTTGTGGTACAATCTTTTATGAAGGATTGCACACCTCCTGAGTATCTCTACTGTTCGTGACAGGTTTGTCCTCATTGTTTTCAAGTTTGATGTGCTTCAGCAAACTGTTGGGCACATCCTTTACAATATGCCACTTCACTGGGAAACAACCAGTCCACTTGTCCTGCTGCCAATATTCCACACTCTTATTAAAATCAACTGGCCCCTCCATCTCTGCCACACCAACAAACTGCCCGCTGGTGTTGACCTGAAACATGAACAAAAACACAGGCTACAATACACAAAAAGAAAAAAGAAAAAAAAAACAACTCAAAATGAACAAAATCTTAAGTAGGATTTTGGATCCTACTCTTCCCAAATGCCTCATTGTAAAGTGTTCAGGAAAACCAAGCTGTTTGTTCATCAGATGACTCCCACGGCATGCAGCCAGAAGAAGAAGCGAAAAAAGGATGCCCCAGTTATATGCAGGTATATAGTGTACCATTGGTCAGTTTTTTTATACACTTGTGTCCCGCCAGATGACCAGTGGTCCAGTTAACATGGCATACAGACAGTAGGGCCCAGCTTGTGAAGAGCCTTGATCTTGCAGACATGCTGCATTGGCAAGCGGGAAGAGTAGTCAAAATTTCAGTCTTGCAAGCAGTCACTGCATTTTTCCTCAACCACAGTGATATGCGTATATAGCATTACTCACGGAAAAGAACAAAAATACAGGGCAGCCACCCGACTTCTCCTGAGCTTCCTGGTATGCAGCATTGAGCTTCTGGTTTCCACCAACTGTGCTTGCCCAGACGTTGTATTTGATACTCTTGTGGATATCATCCTCACTGTATGACTTTATAACAAAGAACTTTGCATCTGAGTACTTGACTGGGAGCTCTACTCGATTGTATTGATCCCTGTCCGGTACTGCAGGGGAATCATCATTACTTCCGTTTGAAGGGAGAGCCTGTCCCTTGACTGCTAATGTGATGTTGGGTGCAAATCCCTTTTGGTTCTTGAAGCGGCCAGCTCTTGGTCCTCTGTTTAGCTCATTCAACCCATCCATGTTTTCATTGCCATAAGCGAAGAGTCCATTACCTCTTCCCCGTGGTTTGTACTTGTTGTCAACAGCCAACCAACCGCGACCATTTGTTCTTGTGTCATAACCATTAGACCCAAAACCAGGTCCAGTTCTAACTGCACTGCCATACATCCTGTTGTTCTGGTACATCCTATTCATGAATCCATGGGCTGAACCCATACCAGATGTAGGTCTTGCAGGATGCAAACCCTTGAAACAAAATTAGAGAAACAATTCAAATGAGATGAACAAAAAAATGCCTCAATTAAAAAGAATCTACAATCCAATAGAGAACACAGCGAGAACATCCAAGCAGGAATCTGCCAGTCCCACACCACATTGATGATCTGGCCCAAATCAGGATGCTCAATCCATCCAATGGGCCATACACATACAAAATAATGGACCATCTAAAAAAACTGTGGCAGATCCAACTCAATCTTCACATGGCCCATCTAATGAGTAACAGGCTCGACCTTTGGGACAGGCCATTGACAGTGTTGTACAATTAAGATTTCCAGCATGCCACTCCCCAGAAAACAAATGACTATGAAAGGAGCAAGCCGATACTAGAAGGCTGTCTTGCATACCATGAGATGTGTGAGGGGGCGAAGATTCTGAGTCCTCGCTGATGGAATGTTACTGACATGTGTAACTGTTGAAGAGATGGAACTACTTGTGGCTGGTCTGGGCTGCCCATCAGAGAAAATGGGACCATCAAACCATGGGACAGGAGACCGCATTCCATCAAATCCATATCTTGGGTCCTGGTAACCGGAAGCAGGAGCACCACTTGGCAAAACACCTCTTCCATTGGAACCATTTGAAGTTAGGGATGCGGTCGGGTAGCTCGGCCGCAGTGGTGTTGTTCCCTTGCTGTTCACACTTCCATTTGCAATTCCATTGGCGTTTCCATTACCCGTTTCTACCGAGAGGGGCACCTGATCAGAAGCAACAGAGGTGGATACATCACCCTGGGTAGCTGGGGCTTGATTAGGTGTGTATGGTGCACTAGGTGGAGTTGGTGGCTGGTAATAAGGAGCTCCATATTGGTAGTGCTGGGGGCCATAGAGCTGACCATCATGACCCATGGTAGGAACTGGGGAACCAGCCGGAGGGTATGCACCATAAGGCGCATATCCATATCCATGGTGATACATAAGAGACCCATTATCCCCATAAACTCCCTGTGAAAAAATTAAACAAACCCATCAAAATTAACACTTAGAAACAAGGGAAGGTACCTCAAAAACTACCAAAAAAAAATATAGCCATGATTCACCAAAAAAAAGGAAGTTTAACGATGGTTTATGAAGTGGAAAAGAAGAAAAACCTTTGACAGAAGTGGACCTTAACATGACCATCACAACGCTCATGAAATTATAAAAGCATTCATTTTCAGAAGAAAAAATACCACAAAATTATACATCAATGTGTGGACACATGACAAAAACTTACATGAGGAGGTATCTCCACTCCATCTGGATTTACAAATCTAGGGTATTCCTCCCAGTCATTAATTGGACCATCATAACCTGAAAAAATCAAAATGAGAAAGGGCGTCAGTGCCAGCAACAGTTGAAAACATGTAATCAAACAATGGAGCAATTACACCATGGAAGTATCATTCAATATCAAAATTACTATTCAGAAGCAGTATCTTTTACCGAAAAGAAATTGGCAAGAAAAGAGATGAAACCCTAACAATAATCAATTAGATGTTTAAGGGAAAAAACCTATGACAGCATGGATCAACAATGACCATGCATAATCAATCATTATATTCATGCAGAAGATCAGCTTACCTCCATAGTAATATGTGGTAGGACCATATCCATTGGGAAGATAACACATGCTCGGATCCATGAAATCCTGAAGTAGAGGGGTCGTAGACCGCTCAGATGATGGGATCGGCACGCTTGCCACTTCACCAGAGTCCACAGACCCATATGGAATAGAAGAAGGCTTCTAAAGAAAGAATAAAACAAAATCCATTAAGAAACTCTCTGTCAAAGCTTAAAATGATAGATGAACAAAACATTCCATCTATAACAAAGATGAGCTCAGAGCTTTAGGGTCACCTTTTTGGTTGCCTCAGGAACTTCAAGGGTCTTTGTCTGAGAATCTAATGACAGTTTTTGCAGTAAATCTGTAGCCTCTGTGTGAAAGAGGAGTGAAGGAAAAGAAACAATCCATCTTTCCCAGAATTTGAGATCAAACTTTCAAAATAATTTTATGACCAAGAGCCTGTTGGCATTTGCTTCTAGCAACTGCAAAATTGATCCCCAGGAGAATTGTTTCCTGAGAATTGCTCAAGTGAAAAAAATGAATGCGGTTAACATGCATAAGAAAAGCAATTTCCACGTGGGTTTCAATAGGGAGCATTGAATCCACACTGTTTCCTGTGGAATGGCCCACTTAAGTCTTGGATCTACCTCATTTTTGGAGTTATACCTTAACATGATGTGATGAAACATATGGACTGTTTGGACGGTGTGGATGCCGCACTGTCATCACAATGGGTCCCACAGTGTGCAGGTAGCGGTTATAGGAAATTTGCATCCATTAGGGTTCTCCAGAGATGAGATTTGTAAGCCCATGCACATGTGCAATACAACTCATGCACGCCACATGTTTACCATCATGACACATTGGTCTGTCCAAGATACAATATATCCATAGAAGAATACCACTATATTGATGCCTAGCTCGGGAATTAGGTTGATATAGTGGCCAAGAGGACCACACTTTGTAGAGAAAATGTACGGCTCACTTTGGCTGAAGTTTTCTAACCCAATCACACTTTGGCTGAAGTTTTATAAACCAACCACCTCTTTCCAATATTGCGGCCCACCTTCTTAGTGGGCCAGAATAATTTTAGGGAAAACATGCTCGGAACAACTGAAGGATGGATTTGATCTCGGACATACGTGCCATGATGCCACATGTGTGGTGTACGGCTCTACACTCATGTTCAATTAACAAACCTTCCAACAAGAGAAATTTTTTACTTTGCAGGTGCTTTTTGCAAGTTTGTAGAAGCAGAAACAACTGTAGTAAACAAGAGGCGAGGCAATGCATGAAAAAGCATAAATTTGGAATTTTTATCTAAAATTGATTAATTAAGTGGCCGACCAAACACACTTAAAGCCTAAAAAGGTGATTTTCATAATCAAAATCACAAAAAAAAAAAAAAAAAAAAACACCAATTTTTTTAGCATAGCCAAACAGACCCTAAATCCAAATTTAAAAAACAACAACAACAAAAGAGCAAAGCTCAATCCCATCCCCACTCAATAGATGAGAAGTGATATGCATTCACACACCTGCATACAAGAACCAGATAACTCATCAGGTAGGCCCACAATGGATGTGCCCTATCCTAAAAATCAGAATGGTCAACATAACTGCTGGGTCGGAGCATTGAAAGTGGACCATTAGTCAAACTTTTCTTTATCCATCCATTTCTTTCCTCAAATCATGCAATTAATACCATCGGTTCACTCAATTTTTGAGCCAGGTGACATTTAATGATGGGGCACACCTGATGAGCAGCCTGGATATTGGATCTGTGTGCCGCAACATGTTGGGAGTGCAAGAAAACAATCAGAAGGTTCCACACAGAATACATCATGAAGAATAAACATGTTTTCCTGAAATTTTATATTTCAATCACAAGAAATCAACAAAATTAGCCCATCTTGAATACCCAATTAGCCATTTAATAACAAAAAAAAAGCCCTTCTACAAATTGATACACAGTCCAACTGAAACCACCACACAGATCCAAATAACCAAAAAGCAAAGGAAACATAAACAAACAAATCTCCATTCAATCACCCAACAGAAGGTGCAGCAACGACAATAAGTACAAGTGGAGCACACAGTTCAATGATCCAAACCGTTAATGTGAGAGAAACCCCATCTTAGATGAAGTATGCCCCCAGCATATCCCCGATACGAACCTTCTATCAATGGCCGGCAAATACGAATTGAATTAATGACCACAGCAATAGTCCACATACATAGGGCAAAGATAGATGGCTAGGATATGCCGCTCTTGTAGGTTTTGGTGGGGCATAATCATCAGATCAACAACCAAAATCACAAAACTATGATATCACCATTCCTCAAAAAACGTACCTACAACCATGATAACAATCTAAATACAAAAATAAAAGATACAAAAACATGAATCTCTATCCAATCACGCAAAAACCACAACCAAACACCACTTTCAATAATACCACTAAATATTTCAAGCAAAATCACCATTCAACCAAATAGTAGCAGTAGCAGTAGCAGTAGCAGCAGCAGTTAGTAACAACACAACAAGCCTTAAATTCGATTCAAAAAACCATGATCCAGAGAAAAATCATCAGAATATAAGAATGGAAAATCCCGGTAATATACAGGGGAAAAACCCCACTAACCCTTACTCTCTGATCTAAACATAGAACCTAACAAAACCCAGACAAACCAATCAACGGTCGATGTGAAAGAGATCACGGAAAGAGAAACTAGGGCCCACCCAGATGCTGAAATAATTTGAAAGGATACGATCTGCCGCAGGAGCGACGGTGGCCATGATCAGATCTTCGGAGGAGAGGTGCCGCGCGATGGTAGAACACGAAACCCTGAGAGAGAGAGAGAGAGAGAGAGAGAGAGAGAGAGAGAAACCCTAGAAGAGAGAAAAACCCTAGGAGAGAGAAATGGAGGGGTGGGTCACTCTAGAAGGAAAAGGAAGAGCCGCCAACGAAAGAAAGAGGGTTTTGTTCATGGAAAAGCGGTGATTCAAATAGCTCCACGGCTCTGCCTTCAACACCGGGTGTTTGGTACTCCTACGTACTAAGCTTCATCCGTAGTCCTCTATACTTGCCTTTAACAATCTCCGTTGATCACCACTCCAGATGGACCCTTGATTCAGAAACCCTATTCTCACCTATTTAATGATCGTTTGAACCGCATTTTTCGCCACTGTTAGTGTTTTCGATATGGAGAAATAAAAAGTTTATATGGAGGTTGAGATTATTCGAGATATGCAGATTTTTGTGCAGTCTCCATGATTTGATTTGGTTAACTTTACCAACTGTATTGCTCGGATGAACACTTGTATGGATGGATGGACGAGAATATTTAGGAGGTATCGTTTCAGATAGCGCTGCGGACTATTGAACAGTGAGCCGCGAGGAGAGAAACCCTAATTGGAAAAGGACACCCTTGTCCCTAGAGGATTAGGGCAAGACCCAGAAGAGGAATGATTCGATACTCTGGCGGAGTATGATAATTGATGCGCATGCACACAGGAATCGTACCCGAGGCTTTTGTATATCTCGAACTAAACTGATCAAACGGCGGATCGCACCGTACAACCGTACATGGAATGAAAATAATAATGGTTGGACAACTCCGACCTCTGATAAACGTAAATCCGTTGGTTGAATCCGAACCTAAAAATGTTTTCTAACGTCCCATCAACAGATTTCAAAGGTTCAATGAATATAATTTTGACACGAGTTCAACACAAGCCACACCAAGCAAGAGTCCCTGGGGTCGCGAATTCGTGCCAAAGCTAATCAAAATGGGTTTCCATCTCTGTGGTGTGCCAATCAAAATGAATTTCCAACTGTGTGATGTGTTGATGCTGTGTTTTCTAATCGTCCTCACCAGGCTTCTAAATCCCTGCACAAGTAAAACAACGATAGGCTCAAGCGGGGACTATCCGAGGACAAATTTAGGCATAGAATATGGGTCTATATGTGGTAGGGTTTCTGTGCTTTAACCCTCTTCATACATTGAGACTCCGTTTATAACTCTAAGTGAGTTCCGTTGTTGGAAATATTTTCCTATTTGGCAAGTGTTGGTTGTAACTATCTTCCAAGATCCTTGTCGGAGATCTTGGAACGATCTTAATGATAAGGTTAAGTGGTCGGGACCTGAGAAGACTATAATAGATAATCGAGCCCAACCAACTGACGCTGCTGTAGCTCTAAGGGTCGATGTCATCCTGATGTCAGTTTCCAGAGTTACGTGTTTGGATGGGATTGAATTGACCCATACAGTAACTTGTTGGTCGTAACAACGAGAGCTCGATAGCATGATTCTTCACTTGTGGTCAGGTCATCGAGCCATTCATAGAGGTAGTGTTCGGTCATGCAACCCGGGTTACCTTCCTGTGGTTGTTATTCTCCTATACTGGTCGCCTTAGGTCAGTTCATTTTTACCCATAATAGTAGCCCCCTACTTCCGAGCTTGTTTTCACAACCTGAGGAAGTAAGTTGGTGGGGACTGGCACTTATGCAGTATCGTTTAGGAGGTCAGATCAACTAGTCATCATTGTAGGAGAGAGAAGGGCGACATGCGTGGAAATCGAGGAGGATCTATAATTATAGTGACGGTGCGCTCGAGGGGGCATGGGCTTGCATGATGTCTCTTCGGCTTACAGCTCATAGCGTGTGGACGTGTGGCATTGCCTTGGAAGTCGGGTCACCCTTTGAACAAAAGCCACCACGTGAAAGGGCGCGTGCACTGGTACGACATCCTTTTGGTTTTTGACCAGTGGTGTGCGAGCACATGGCCCTGTCTTGGAGATCGGGTCGGGATCGTGAATGGATGGACGCCACATGGAAGGTAACGTAAGCTGTAACGCCTCCTCAGCTGCAGCATTAAATGCGGGTGTTTACTGCCTGCAACCGAGGATCTTTATAAAAGGGGGAAAAACCCTAGTAGCCCAGTGTGAACGCTAGAAATCGGCGCCCACGTAGGTTAGCGTGTTTTGGGTTCGATTTGTGAGGTGATTAGGTTGATTTGTGGATTTTGGAGTCGCCACTAGCCAATTAATCTCAGAACCCCGCAGTCGGCTATAAACCGCGGAATACGTAAGGTTGGAGAAATCCGAAGACTCTTTAACCTTAGATTGACTTCTGGTCTGCGATCTGGGATTCCGAGTAAGGGACCTCGATTACAAATAGGGAAAGTGTTAGGCACCCTCTTTGCCCGTACGAATATACGGTCTCTACTTGGTGTGGTAAGGAAATCTCAAGGGATGGATGCTATGGTCGGGATAGGACTAGGCACACACAAATTTCTGATGCAGTAAGATCCGAAATTTCGACAAGCTACAAAGCATACGTCCAGGAATGTGTCTAGAAAGCGGATGTAATAATGCTTATGCTAAAATGTAAAGAAAAATGAACCAAATTATTAGGAATTTCTGATGTGACAGGATCTGATGTATGGCAAGTCACAGAGCATATGTTCACTAAAGATCTAGAGAAGCAGGGAGGTTGAGAAGGGAATAGATGCCATGATGAATGCTTGTATGAAATGATTTGATCTTTGGCTTGAACTTGAATAAGCTAAAACATGGACCGAACCATGACTAATCTAGGCTAGGCCTAGGGATTGAAAAGGTTAAGAGGAGGGGCCAGGGGTGGCTAAAAGATCATAACTTGGAGGTTTGGGAGCTCCTTCCCTGTCCTTCACTCTCTCTCTCTCTCTCTCTCTCTCTCTCTCTCTCTCTCCCCCTCCCTCTTGGATGTTGATGTGTTGTTGTGAAAATGTGAAGAGAAGAGAGCTATTTACAGCCTTCTCCAAGGGTCTTATGGTAAATGTGGGGTTTATGATGGGTAAAAGCTGATGTGGCAAGTTATGAGTTGTAAGGCCCGTATTCTAACCCATACTGTTTCGTAAGCTTCCGCGGTCATCCCGGTCGAATTCTAGCGACCCGCGATGCGTAGACTTCATTTGCCCGCAACCTTAAGTCGTCTCCCGTATTCTAGAGTCGGCTCGACCCGAGACTTGTACCCTTACGACTGCGTCGTCGTCACAGTTCCGACGTCACGTGTTATGCGACGAGGCGATACCCAAGCCAGGAGATGTGGGCCCGCGTTCAGTTTGAGAAAACACCACACATTTGTGAAATTCTAAGAGAATCTTTACAACATGTCAAATCAATCAAGTACCATATCACATCATGTCAAGTACAACACCCCATCCCCAAGCAACCCCAAAGTCAAAGCAACCCATCCCTTACATGTCAAAGTACACATCACCTATCACTCACTCACCGACCCCTCTCTCTTTAACATCCCATCCTCTCTCTCTCTCTCTCTCTCTCTCTCTCTCTCTCTCTCTCTCATTTTCTTCATTTTTAAGAAAACCCTAAGCAACCCACGTCCAAGCAAGAGAGCTCCATGAGAGGAGCTTTAGTGTGGCCCACTTCCTACCCTCTTATCTCCCATCTCAACCCTCCATTTTTCATCATCTTTCATTAAGATTGAAGCCAGGGAGTTCAGCGTTCCATCGGACCAAGAAGGAGGCCAATAGGTGGGTGATCCACCGTTGATTTTCTATTAGAAGGCCCACTTGTGATGGGACCCATTTTTTTATGTATGTATTGTGATCATAGAGGGCCCATTGTGGCGGGGTCCCTCTATCACCATCTGATCTTTCCTTTTTCTCTTTCTCTCTCTTTTCTTTTTAGTACGGTAATGATGATGATGAGATGTGTGGCCCACCACAATGTTTACATCCAAGCCGTCTACTAGTGGACCCCATCCATGTGGGACACACTATGAGGTTTATATGTCATCCCAACCGTCCATCTAGGACGTGGCCCACCCCACATGTGTGGGTGGGGCCCTCCTTGATGTATATATTCTAATTCACTCCGTTCATTCATCCAAAATGGTGTGGCCCACCATGATTTATGTATTTTATCGACATCGTCCATCTGTTTTATCCAGGCCATCTAGTGGGCTTGGATGATGAGAAAACACAAAAATCAGACCGATCAGGTGGGCCATGTCCATGTGGGATCCACCTTGATAAGGTATTTATCCACACCGTCTGTCTAGCGTCCCTGGACACTGGACATAGCAGGCAGTGGAGGTGGCTAATAGTGAAGTGTTAACTGACAGTGGGGTGTACTCGCCAGCTGCATTAGAGAAAGAAAATAATAATAATAATAATAATAATAATAATAATATAATAATAATAATATATATTATATATATCATGAGGGGAGGGTGGCCTGCACGTGGGACCCACCTCTGTTTCATTTAAAGCTGCAACGTGCAGCATAGCTAGGCAGCTACCCTGCCATTAGACGTCAGCCAGGGTTCATGGGACCAATCCATGTCGTTCGTCCATTAGATGGGCCACACCTCTTGCATGTGATGGTGGGACCCACCCCACATGTGGGATACACCTTGAGGTATATCATTGTCCAGGCCGTCCGGGGCCTGGACGTTGATGTATATATTATATATTATAATATATATATTATATATATTATATGTTATATTATATAAAATATACATGATGGTGGGCCCTACGTGGGACCCACCTCTACCTTTCTAGTGCAGCCAACTGCATGTACAACAACTATATAGCTACTCCTTTGATGGCAGCAAGCCTGCAGGCCCCATAATGATGTATGTGTCTTATCTACGCCGTCCACGGTTTGGATGGTGGGGCCCACCATGATACATGTGTTGTATCCATACCGTCCAACCATTTGTGAGATCATTTTATGGCATGGGAAAATGAGTGAGTCAGATCTAAAGTTCAAGTGGACCCCCCACCCTTTACAATAATAGTGGGGCACAGTGACATCCACTGTTCAAATTTCTAAGGGCCACCATAGTTTCCAATTAAGCTGATATTTGTTTTCACTTCATTTATCTCAATGTTAACTTATGAATAGGTTGGATCTCAAAAATACATAAGGGTGAGCTGTAACGCCCTAAAATTCGGGGGTCGAGCATAACTCAGCTCCCGAGTTTCAAAACATCACTTATGAAACATATTGAATGATGGATATATGTTGTCTGTATGAGTGCATAAAACATGGAATAGATTAAGTCAAACTGCAAATATAATTCAGGGATAAGTGAAGAACACAACCGGAAGACTTAAAGAAATATATGTGTACATGTGCAAATCCCTGAAATACATATACATACCAGATCATACTTACAAATGTTACTATTAAAATTACATGTATTAAATGACATCATCTAATCCCAAAAGGAAATCCCAGAATCCCACGCACATCAGGACATGGCTCACTAGAACCGGCCTGAAAACTGCATGAAAGAAAATGCAGCCTCATCATCCTCGAACTCCTGCTCTGCCTCAGGGGTCGCATCAATATCTGCAACTAAGACAGAGTCTGGTGGGTGTTTAAACACCGTCCCAGAACGTGGGAGTGAGTGATCAACTCAGTGGAACAATAAAACAAAGGTTAACATGTTATCAATTCAATCAAGTAGTAATGATAAAGCAGAACAATCAAACATGTCCTAAGTACTCTTGTTAGTGCAAGGATGCATGTAGAATGATGCGTGCCCTCGCGCGTACACCCTCAACGTCTTCATCTTACGTTACGCATGACCTCACTTCAAAGTGCTCCACCTCTTCCAGGCACATGCAATGCAGTGCATGAATATGATTATCAAGTTGTTATTAGTCCTTTTCATACAGCATGATTGGGAAGCTAAGGTACCTTCCTCATATCAACGTCCAAACAGTGATCCATTCTAGGGTCGTCAGTCCTAGACAATCTCATACGATCATATGGTTTAGGTCGCTGCAAAGGGCTCGTCACCAATCAATGCACGCTATCATACCTTCGTTACTACAATAAGGCTCGTCACCTCAATGCGGTATCCAGGTATGCTCGAGGTCACTACAAAGGGCTCGTCACCAATCAATGTAGGCTGACAGCACGAATATAGTGTCCCATACCACCATAATCGGCTCACGAGTTTGGTTGCTCATTGGTCACTACGGGGAGGCTCGTCACCCCAGCGTAGGCCGACAGCTCGACCACGGTGTCCCATACCACCATGTCCGGCTCATGAGTCTTAGCGGATCAAGGTACAACAGTTAACAGGATTTCATCGGTAAGTTTGGTACCCTAGATTCATATAATAGCGTCCATACATGGTGAACATACTTCGGACAATCGGGTTACTTGACGAACTCGACTAGCACGAGCGCACGTTAGGTTGAACGACATAGAGTGCGCAAACACTCCGTGTGGCCAAACTACTGCTGACAACTCTAATACGACTCGGGTTCGTCAAATCGCGTCCTTTGTGGCGAAAGCAACCTCAGCCACAAACTCAAGGCCGATTACCGATTTCCTGGACTATTCCATAGTCCCAAACACATATTCTACTACAACAGATATTCATAACAACAATTTAGAATAGTAATGGAACAATAACTCAAATCATATGGTATGTAAGCATTTGAAGAATATCAACTCAACATGGATTTTCACATAAGTAATACTTGAAATTAAACAACAAGGAATATGACTTGCATGTGATAAATCATACACATCAATAGGAGTGTTGAGAATCGCTTCTCAACACCCACAATTAGGTTAACATATTACACTTTAGATCATTCAGACAGTTCTACAAACACTTAGAATATATAGTTCAACATACATGACGCATGTTGAAATACACACATTTGTACAATTCCTTTTGCCAAGGAATAGTCACACATACAATTAGCACAAGTACACAACAAATAATCATGGCAATCACATGTTTATATTTTATACGTACACGGTACTTCCTACATATACATAGAATACATAAATCTCAATATATCACATGCATATCAGGAATGCAAAATAAACATAGGTTTGGCGTGTGAAAACTCATCCATAACAAGAATAAACCATTAGCTAACATTGAAAGCCTTGAAAACCATAACCTATACAATTAAAGTCCGCACCTTAAACTAGAAATAAAACACCGAACTGATTCAGACGATATTTCTTCGTCAACGGTGACAAGATAACCTAAGGCAAGAATAGAAATGAGCTACAACACACATAAACTATTCTAAGCTCTAAAACAGATTAAGGTTAGGTTAACTTACCCAAGGATGAACTTAGAATCTCCGGAAAAACGATTCAAAGGTGATGGTTTAAGGATGAAGAAGAACAGAAAAGAATCTAAGATGATTCACCAACTTCTCTCATTTTCTCTCTCTTTTCCTCTATCTTTCTTAGTTAGGGTTAGAAAATTCGTATGGAAAAGAGAGTTAGGGTTTTAAGGTCTATATATAGGCCTAACATTGATGAAAATAACCCCAGGGCCAAGGTATACTTAGGTTATAACCAAAACAGGCTTCTCTCGATCCAACGGAACACTTCTGGTGGGCCTTTTTCCATGTGCGGTCGGACTTAAGCTCACTGACCATGGATCTAGGTCAGACTGAGTTTTCGTACCGATCAGATCTTCAGATCAGCCGTGGCGGATCACATTCAATTCAACGGTCACTGAATCTCGATCAGGTCCACAAGTATAATGACATGCCTGGGCCACCTTCCCTGATTCGAGGGTGAAATTGGGTCAGAATCTAACGGTCAGATTGCTTAAAATCGTCGCGCAAGCGACACGACTCAGATTTCATAAAAGCATATTTAATTTCTCATCGTTCTCACACTCTTCACTCCGGACTCAATCAAATTGACTCAGAACATCATCTGGACTTGATTTTTGAGGTGATGGTCAAGTCTAACATGGTGACCATAACAGACTAAGATCATCGCCATCAGACTTTCGACGCGCGGTCCAGGTCCGATCCAAAGCTTCCAAAAATTTCCAAGAGCAACTGGATTTAGCGATAAATCCCAGATTTCAGAGTAACCTAGCGCTAATGATTCTACAGGTTTTGAATCATGCAGATCAAATTTAAAGTGATTGATGCAAATTTCACAAGCAATCGAGTTTAACGCTAATTACCCATAAAAAGCTTCTAAGGAAAATAGAGGTAGTACTTGGGTTTTGGCAAAAAATTTTCTGGGTCATTACATGAGCCCAATTTGATATACATAAGGCCCATTGGCGTAGCCCGATTTGATATACTTGAGGCCCATTAGTGCGATATGATTTGATATACATGAAGCCCATTGGTGCGGCCCGTTATGATGTATTTTGGCCCATGGGAGGGGCCCACCCATTTGTATTGTTAGGCCCATATAATGAGGTCCACTTGATATATGAGGCTTAGTATTGAGGCTCATGCAATGAAGCTCATATGATATATTTGAGGCCTAGGTACAAGGCCTACCGGTTGTGTATTCGAGGCCCGATGTGAAGTATGTTGGCCCATATGATGAGGTCGATGTGACGTAAATGAGGCCCATCATGATTGTATGTGAGGTTATGGGCCCACTATATGTTTATCCTTATGTAGGCCACTCCTTGGGAGCAATGTTGGTTAGATGTCCACATTGATGGGCAATAATGGTTTAATGTCCACATTGTGACCTTCCCTTAGGCCTTGTTCGGCTGATCATTGAGGCCGATTGTTGAGGCAGATACCGATTTTGATTATCGAGGCCGATTCCGATTGTCGAGGCCGATTCTGATTGTATAGGCCGATTATCGAGGCTGATCATCAGTGTTGGTTGTCGATATCGATTATGAGTATTTGACAGCATAACATTATGATACCTGCACCTTAGAGCCCACCTTGTGTATATATTAGGCCCATATGAAGTTCAGTTTATTACGCGATATAGAGGGTATGAACCCCACTTATTGTACTTAGACTTGGCTCTGCCCTCGGTGAGGTATATTGTTGTAACGCCCTGGAAATCGGGGGTCGTGCATACGCTCGACTCCCGAGTTTCCGGGGTCACTTATAACCGGTTTTCATTAATATGCGATTAATCTAGTCTAAATGCGCATTCTGAAATTTTCTGGAACATGAAGCACAACCACACAAGTCTACTGAAATGGAAGAAAATCAACTATACCTATATATACATGTCCAAAAGAATACAAACGGGCGCACAAGGTGATGCCCAACAAAATCACAAAAAGAATGGCATGTCCAAAAGAATAAAGTTGAGCCGCTGCTCGGCGATCCAACGACCCATCTACTGATCCGACGGGGTCCCGCTCATCAACTAGAAGTAAGGGAACTCGTCCTCCTCCTCGAGACTCACATCACTAGGCTTCACGTAATCTGTATCTCCTGCATCTACGAGCGGGTCTGGTTGGTGTTTTAAAACACCATCCCAGAGTGGGAGTGAGTGATCAACTCAGTAGGTGCTATTAGTCTTAAGTTTCAACAAGCATCAGTTATAATAGGAATTTAATGAAAAGTAATCATTCACAAATATCTAACTAATCTTATTAATGCACATGTATGGTGGATGATATGATGTATGCCCTCACCACAACTCTCCCTCGAGTGACTCCGTCTGACGATCGCATATGTCAATACTCCCTTAGAGCGACCTCGACTGCCGAGTCGCCAACCTAGCTAATGCCGTGCAATGATGATATTAACAGGGTTCTCAGTTAAGTCCATTCATCATGCAGATTTGGGAATCTGATACACCCCACATATCAAATGCTCTGAACTAGTTGCGAGGCCAAGACCCCTCAATGTGTGAGGCCGAGACCCCGCGATCCTTCACCCCGTCGAGTTTCCCCCATCCCCGACTTCAAGCACATGGGGGGTGCTGAATGTGGGATCGCTCGCGGTCACTATGAGGAGGTGGGTCACCCTAGCGTAGGCTGACAGCTCGGACACAGTGTCCCAATCCACCATGCCCGGCTCACGAGACTGTGGATCAATATTCCATCCAGTATCGATGGGCTACAATGGTGGTAGGGTGTTTCAGTTTTCATACATATGTGAGCAAACAAGGTTAACAAACCAGGTGGGTCGCCAGTAGACTAAACCGCATGAGCCCAGGCAAGTATGTGGCAGAACGACATCGGGTACAAGCGACCCATGTAGCCTAACTACTGCCGCCCACACGTACTCGCCCAAACCCATGGGTTTAGCCTCAAGGTGGTCCTACCAACGGAACCACCTTCGCTCTCCTCATGTTCTTAACCAACCCAAGGGTAGGAATAGTGACTCATAGTATGCCAACTACCAATGTAAGATCAAGCATATTCAACACCATGTTCTCATGTTGCTCAACATACAATTCAAATTTTTCTAGCAAGCAAATTATTAATATCATGAATAAGGTATATGTGTGTGATGTGGGTTGGTGAGGAAGTTAAGCACTTCCTACACATCAAGGGATCAAATACATAAGAGCAAATGAATCATACACAATATGAAGCAACATATATGAGAAAAAGAAATCAACCAAACATGAGCATGTAATCATCCATACACTCGATCATGAGAGAGGCAAGATTAACATCAAAGAGAAATAAACATACAATTCATACAATTCCAACAACATGCCATCCCCAGGTTTCCTCTAGATTCTTTAATACATTATACCTAACAAACAAAATTATTAAACTCCTACTATAATCGGTGTTAGGCCATCTAAGGATAATAGTCCGCACCTATGGATTGTTGAAGTCTCGGAAAACGACTTAGAAATGCCGAACCCGGTGCCGATCGGCCGGAATCCTAAGACATTGCACTTGCATGTTAGAATCTCATGCAAAACCTCCCTCAACATGAGGGGTTTCCAAAATGATGAGAGATTTACCTACCCAATCGGCGGAGAGGGCTTCTCCCGGTTGTGGATCATGGATTTCCTCAAGGGAGAGGTAGGGTTTTGCAAGATGGGACTCCCTTAGGCCCCACTTTGATCTATGGCCCAACTTCACTCTCCTTCATTCTCCCTTCCTCTCTTCTTCCTCTCTTCTTTCTCCCTTTTCTCTCTTCTCTCTTTCCTTCCCTAGGGTAAATTCGTATGAGGAGAGGGGTGCCCCAAATGAGGCCCTTCTATAATGCCAGATTGGTGCAAATGGCCCCAAGTGCTAGGTTTTTACTATACTAGACCTATGAGAGGGTCTTTCTAAGCTCTAGGGCCCACTATGGGGCATAGGAGTCGACACCCACCATTGGATAATTGGCCCTAATGATGATTTACGTATGTATATGATCGGCCTGCCATTTGGATGCGCCGACCGACAGATATGATTAAAAGTCTGTTCAACGGTAACCGATAGTCGATCAGGGCCGCGACTATACGGATATGAGTAGGGAAATATCCTTACTCCATGGGTAAAGTTTGGTCGCAAACCGACGGTCCGAAGTCCTCAACTTTGCATAAGAGTGGACGACTCAATTCACTTAAGTTCCAACTCCTTCCTTTAGGGTATTTGCACTTCTCATGCACTCCTCCTTTGGCTTAAGTTGACCGGTCCTGGACAATACCTAGGTCCGATTTCCGCGATGGATGTCAAGTCCAATGAGACGGACATTATTCTATAGTTTTGAAACTAGTGGCCCGCCAACGAGCGGTCTAGAGCTTGTTCGGAAAATCAGGGCATTTCTGGAATAAATTAGGTATTGAAATTTCTCGAGGGCAATGATTAGGGTTTGGATTAACTATGTTCATAGTGTGGTCTATTTATAACTAGTGAAAGTAAAGATTTGGTCATGATTACTCTAAGCTGTTGGTTTTAGGCTAAAAGAGTAACGGGGTTGCTCTGATGGGTCCCTGGTCACGAAATTTATAGAATAGGTGTTTCATGGCTTGATGAAGGGCAATGCAAAATTTGAGGGCAAACGGATGCGGGGTTTTACCGCAACGGTCTGATTTGTGATCAACAGTCATCGTTTCACGATCGGGTCCCAGATTTTTATGGGCGGGTGTAGAAAAATATACTAGACCCTCATCGTAAATTATGAAGAAATCTGACGGCTGAAATGTCTTACATTTCAGTTTTATTTACACGTGCCAGATTCCAATTTTGGCATTGGTGGGGCGCATCTGGCAAGTGCCAGATTCCCCTTCTGGGTGTCCACTGGGTCCATGGTCCGCGATGATCCCCAAGCCCAGTGATATCTATGCTCCCTTGAATTTTTATAATTTTCTGACCTTCCCATGTCGCGGTATAGCCCGCACGGGCTGTCGCTAAGTGTAAACGGCCATCTGGCTTGGAGGCCCGCACCAGGTTCTATCAAGGCCTGTCTGGTCTATTCAATTGGGTTAATCTTGGTCTAATTTATTTGTGATACCTCACTATGAGTGGCTTAAATGAACGGTCCTGTGGTAAATCCTACGTGGACGCCTCAGGACACTATTCTAGTTGGGCGGGACGTTACACTACACTTGATGTTCAAGTGATCGGGCGGATTCATTGGCTTTCTACTGCTGATTAATTGGACTTGTGCGGTTCTTTACTGGTACACCCTTGTATAAACTAACATTGAGTGTTAATGGTCATTAAGTGATATTATAAGTTAATTAATAGAAAAATTTTCAAGGATTTTTGGAAATCTAAAATAGTGAAAATCCAGGATGTTACAATCTACCCCCCTTAAAAACAATTTCGTCCTCGAAATTGCTTAAGAGTAATAAGTAAAGATATTTTCATTTCATTTGCTTAGGTTTTGTTGGTTTCGAGTTTATATACGTTTTAGGGTATATAATAAATACACTAGCCTAGCTCATTGCAATCTACCCCCCTTAAAACTTTTTCACCCTGATGGTTTACTAAAATTTATTTATTTACCTATTTATTTTTAAAGATTTAGATTCATGGCGATGGCTTCCCTCTATCTAGAGTGAAATATTTATTTTCAATGTTAGACCAATATGGAGAGACGGTTGTAGTGGGCTTGAACCCGATACGTCGACCATCTACCTGACCAGGGTAGAAGGCTCATCGTATCCCTTTTTCGTCCTGGTGGATCCTGGTCTTCTGCTCGGCCAAAGTAGTGAGTCCATTGGTAGTCGCCTAGGATTGAGAATTGAGTCAAGCCGCGAATGCTTCGCAAGTGTATACTTCCATATTCCGTAGTCCGATCAATTTAAATGTTTAGGAAATAGCCATTATTGGAATGTTTAAATCTCCTATTTATAAAGTTGTCCTTTGGGGCTTGGTCCGAGAGAGTTCTCATTTTAATTCTTGTCTAACTTAGTGATTTAAATCTCCCACTGTGCTTATGGTCAAATAATTATCTTAAAAAGGTTTCTACTAGTATAAAATCTTATATGTATATCATCATTTCGATCTCATGTCTAGTGGTTTAAGAGCAGACTGCACTTTAGTTTCATAAATTTCAAGAATGAAAGAATAGTAAAAAATTTTAAAGTATTATGGTGGTTTGAAGTGCTAATAACATTAATAAGGATGCAGTAAGGCAATCATACATACAAGCATTCACAAGGTAACAAGAAAATTTCAAGGCAATCCGTACATACATTTGGATTCAAAGTGCCATTAGTATGGCCAGTTACATCCTACAGTATGGATTTCAGCATAGATATTCCAAACGTAAGGGAAATATAACCTAGTCAAGCAAAAGTTCTAATTATCAATCAACACATGGAAATAGTCCTAACTGACTCAAACAAACTACTAATTATTCGTGTGTTAAGCTTCTATTCTTTTGGGTCAGACGAGGGTGGGGGTGCTTCTTTCCCATGAGGGAAAGAATCACCAGAATGGAGAAGAAGGAGGCAACAGTTGTTAGGAATGCCACTTCCCTCGGCAAGGAAATGGATTGTTGATGAGAATGCTTTTGGAAAAATGAAATGGGTTTAGTGTTGGATTTGTGAAGGGGGTTTGAGATGGGTTTGAAGTAGATCTAGAATGGGAGAGTTCTCTCTAGGGTTTAGAAGGGATGGTGACCCTAGAAAGGCCGCGGGAATGAAAAGAGGAAGAACATCATCTCCTCAATGTGGTATGAATCTTGATTACATAAGAAAATAAGAAAACTTACAATATTTTAGTGAAGTCTGCATCGAATATGAACATAGAAAGAATTAAACAATCAAACTTAACCCTATTCAAGAGTCAAATTTCAACAGTACTAAAAACTATTTGAAGTAGAAAAATATACTAAAAATAATCTAATTTTAATCATACAAGACGATTTCTATCATAGTTAGAAGTAATTTTTAAAAAGAAACAAAATACTAAAACTCAAATATGGAAAAAAATACACTTGGTTCATTGGCAACCCACAGGGCATCAATCTTCATCTGTTAATTGATGTTATGGATATACTAGAAATTTTAAGGAGGCTATTCCATGAAATTAGGTATTTTGGCACATTTTGTAGGTTAAGAGGTTCTTATGTGTATAGAAAATTCTAGAGTGGTAAAAGAATATATTGTAGAGACTACGTAGGATTATCTAGATGGTTTCTAAAGTTTTTTCAACCGCAGGATGACATCGTAAGCCTTATCTTAACTATCTATGAAAGGTAGCTAAAAGGATCTTAGGTCTACATAAGGAAGACGGGTCCTCATTTATAACTAACCAAATAAACCTCATTCTTCAGTTCTAGTATAACAAATTCGCTTACCTTGAAGGCTCTCTTATATTACTCTCCTCTCCAAACTAGCGTGACTACACTATGGTGGTAGGCTGACTCATTCGCAACGAGGGTGTGTGCGAATGCTTTATAGTCTGCACTTAGGGAAGTACTTGAGATATGACGCACTAGGATCCAAGAGCCGGCCATGACAGAGCCTCACATTGACTACCCTCGCATCTTGACATGGTCCCATCTAGTACTAAACCCAGCACGACTATTACATGTACACCTCAAATGGTAAAGCCAAGCAAGCAAATTAGGCGATAGAGTCAAATGAGCTATATCATGTATATACAAATATATATTTTAAATCTCACTTTCTTTACAATAGGCTTTAATCAACGAAGTATAATTAACCCCATTCGGCAAAATACCCTTCTCACCCATTAACAGCAAAATGTCCGATGCAACTTCTGTCTTACCCAACTCACACCATCCTCAATCAATGAATTACAAGTTACCACATGTGGTTCCATCTTAACAAATATTATAATGAACTCAACCTAGACAGGACCCAAATCAGACCTAAGAAAACTATTTATTAGTTAATATAGGAAAGTCTACAGGGTCTTTTAAAACAAGCATGCATGTATGATAAGTACCAACCCTTTTTTTAAACCTATGTGCGGCCCACCATGACATGTAAGTATCATCCAACTCGTCCATTAGATGCCTTCGGATGTTAGTCCTAGATCCCAATATCTAGCCTAATCCATCACATGTTTTAGAAATAAATAAATAAATGAAAACTCAACTCAATGTCTAGTTGGGTTAGGTTGACTCGAGTTCTATGACTAGTCTTACTCAACTCTATTCAAATATAGTTGAAGTAATACTATTTAAATAAAAAAATACATATATATCAGTAAAATATAAAAATAATGCAAGGACACACAAGTGCATGTACCTGTTAATTGGCCTGTTGGTGGTGTTCTTACCTCTGTTAGAAGTCATGGATTCAAAACCCAAGCCAACTTGACCACGCAAGTAGTTAACTGGATGTTTCATGCCAAGTCAGGGCCGAGTTAGGCTCACAGACGAGTTTGATGGTGACTCGGCTCAAAAAGTATGTGTTGGGATTTTAGGAAAGTCATAAACCCAAAGACTAATAATGATAATAATAAAAGACCGAAGAAAAAGGAAAAAAGAATCATAAATTTTGACGACATTTCTGGTGAAACTCTCAATTAAGCTACTGCATAAACTCATTTCTAAAACCTTTGAATTTACTTAATATGACTCAATTAACTCTTAAAAAATAGTAATTTATATAACTAATATGATGAAGATTTATAAATGAAGGGGGCTTTGATGTAGAAATGGAGGAGGGCTTTGGAAATGAGATTTGAGAAGAAGAAGAGGGCTTTGATGAAGATTTGAGAGGAATTGAAGGATTTGAGTAAGGGTTCTTGGGATGGGTTTCATGGATGAGGAAAGGGATTTAAGAGAAATAGATTGTGGTTTTTGGAATGAGGAAGAGAAGGGCTGGGAGAGGGGTCTTCAAGTGACCCCACACATGTTTAAAACACAAAAGGGCCACCCATTGGCCGCCTGGGCGGGTGCCATTGTAACGTTTCTTATATATTTAGTAATAGATTTTTTTATCATTAAGCTCAACCTCACTCTACAAATTTTATTTCATTTTGAGTTGTAGAAAAAAAATATTAAAATTCTAGAAGTGACATTTGTCTGAAATTAACGATTTTTTTTTTTGTAAGATTGCACGATGTCTCTATTTCTTGCAAGGTTTCTTGTACTTTCACTAACTAAATTATTTTTAAAGTTTTTATAATATTTTATCATTAATTTTAAAGACATCTTATAAAATTTCATTTCATTTGGAGTTATAAATAAATTATTAAAATTCCAGGAGCAACAGCTGTCTGAAATTAATAATTTTTAAATAGTTGATAAAACATCTTAATTTTAACTATATTATAATTTTTATTTTATTTTTTTTCTTATTTTTATATAAAATTAGACTCATCAATCTTCAATTTTTCTTTTGAATCACCTAAATCGGAGTTGTAACGAAGGAGATATGAATTTTTGAAGTGGACCCAAATTCGCAGAAAATTCCGGCGGGGGCCACGCGGGCCTCTGGCTTCCCGGGTGGTCGATATCTTCCGATGCGCATATCTCACCAACTAGAATGAGTTATTCGATGTACCATATATGAATTTAGGGTAGGAGAAGCCAATTTATGCAATGATCTTACTGGTTTCATGATATTTTCCCTGGTTAGTGGTCAAAATCTAATTTTTCTATAGTTTTACTAATTTTGGTAAATTTTCGTTTACTTCTGTCTTCATCCCTGAATGGGTTGGAATGATTAATTTTGGTCCGGTATTAGCTCATTTGGTCTAGAACGATGTTTCCAACCGGCAAATCTTTTGATTTTCGACTCGTTCCTACCAATGTACTAGTGATGTCAGGTGAATATTTATGGAGATATGTTGGAAAGAGGGATTTCGACTTAGGCTTATCTGGCTAAGGGCATTTAGTTGTACTAAATGGGATTGCAATGCTACTCCCAACTCAAGATTTGGGAATGGCATGTGTGGAATGGGTGTGGGACAGAATTTAAAATTTATTTCATAGGCTTTGTAGAATGAGTCTTGTGTTGGAAGGTGTGATATGGGATTTCCAAGTGTAGTTTAAAAGGAAATCCAGTGATTTACCTTTAATTGCATGCATCGCAAACCTGGTATTGGAAAACATGGGATACAGACAATCTAGGGACAATACCTTACACGTGTATGTATTGCTTCTTACCATTCCATTCACCTTAATCCCACTTAACGCAGTTGGCCAAACGGGCCCTTAGGGATTAGGTGGCCTAGACTACCTAAATTTTCTACTTAGTCGGATCGGGTCTCGCCGTTAAGTTCCTTACTTCTTGCCTAGGAATGGGCTGAAACATGTCGTAAGGCTCCCAGGTCGAATTCTAATATTGTTATCTTCTCTCTCCTCGGCCTAAGCCATTCGTAAGGCTCTTGGACCTATTTCCTAGCATTACTACTTACTCTCGCTACCCAACCCTAACACTCTGGGAGTCTTACCTTCCGTCTAGGAGCGACAGTTCAGGGACTAGGGTGGTTCCTAGCATTTTTGTGTTTTCTATTGCGTTTCCTCTCAAGTCAGTGGACGCATTAGTGAGTTCATGACCCATGACCCAATTGATTCCAAACTATTGCTTTGATACCATTTTGTAACGCCTTGGAAATTGGGGATCGTGCATACGCTCGACTCCTGAGTTCCCGGGGTCACTTATAATCGGTTTTCATTAATATGCGATTAATCTAGTCTAAATGCGTATTCTGGAATTTCCTGGAACATGAAGCACAACCACACAAGTCTACTGAAATGGAAGAAAATCAACTATACCTATATATACATGTCTAAAAGAATACAAACGGGTGCACAAGGTGACGCCCAACAAAATCACAAAAGGAATGGCATGTCCAAAAGAATAAAGTTGAGCCGCTGCTCGACGATCCAACGACCCATCTACTGATCCGACGGGGTCCCACTCATCAACTGGAAGTGAGGGAACTCGTCCTCCTCCTCGAGACTCACATCATCAGGCTCCACGTAATCTGCATCTCCTGCATCTACAAGTGGGTCTAGTTGGTGTTTTAAAACACCGTCCCAGAGTGGGAGTGAATGATCAACTCAGTGGGTGCTATTAGTCTTAAGTTTCAACAAGCATCAGTTATAATAGGAATTTAATGAAAAGTAATCATTCACAAATACCTAACTAATCTTATTAATGCACATGCATGGTAGATGATAGATGTATGCCCTCACCACAACTCTCCCTCGAGCGACTCCATCTGACGATCGCATATGTCAACACTCCCTCAGAGCGACCTCGACTGCCGAGTCGCCAACCTAGCTAATGCCATGCAATGATGATGTTAATCGGATTCTTAGTTAAGTCCATTCATCAAGCAGATTTGGGAATCTGATACACCCCACATATCAAATGCCCTGAACTAGTTGCGAGGCCAAGGCCCCCCAATGTGTGAGGCCGAGACCTCACGATCCTTGACCTCGTCGGGTTTCCCCCATCCTCGACTTCAAGCACATGGGGGGTGCTGAATGTGGGATCGCTCACGGTCACTACGGGGAGGCGCGTCACCCCAGCGTAGGCCGACAGCTCGGACACAGTGTCCCATTACACCATGCCCGGCTCACGAGACTGTGGATCAATATTCCATCTGTTATCGATGGGCTACAACAGTGGTAAAGTGTTCCGGTTTCCATACATATGTGAGCAAACAAGGTTAACAAACCAGGTGGGTCAGCCAGTGGACTAAACCACATGAGCCCAGGCAAGTATGTGGCGAAACGATATCGGGTACAAGCGACTTATTTAGCCTAACTACTGTCGCCCACACGTACTCACCCAAACCCATGGGTTTAGCCTCAAGGTGGTCCTACCAACGGAACCACCTACGCTCTCCTCATGTTCCTAACCAACCCAAGGGTAGGAATAGTGACTTATGTTATGCCAACTACCAATATAAGATCAAACATATTCAACACCATGTTCTCATGTTGCTCAACATACAATTTAAATTTTTCTAGTAAACAAACTATTAATATCATGAATAAGGTATATGTATGTGGTGTGGGTTGGTGAGGAAATTAAGCACTTCCTACACCTCAAGAGATCAAATACATAAGAGCAAATGAATCATACACAATATGAAGCAACACATATGAGAAAAAGAAATCAACCAAACATGAGCATGTAATCATCCATACACTAGATCATGAGAGAGGCAAGATTAACATCAAAGATAAATAAACATACAATTCATACAATTCCAACAACATGTCATCCTTAGGTTTCCTCTAGATTCTTCAATACATCATACCTAACAAACAAAATCATTAAACTCCTACTATAATCGGTGCTAGGCCACCTAAGGATAATAGTCCGCACCTATGGATTGTTGAAGTCTCGGAAAACGACCTAGAAATGCCGAACCCGGTGCCGATCGGACGAAATCCTAAGACATTGTACTTGCATGTTAGAATCTCATGCAAAACCTCCCTCAACATGAGGGGTTTCCAAAATGATGAGAGATTTACCTACCCAATCGGCGGAGAGGGCTTCTCCCGGTTGTGGATCATGAATTTCCTTGAGGGAAAGGTAGGGTTTTGCAAGATGGGACTCCCTTGGGCCCCACTTTGATCTATGGCCCACCTTCACTCTCCTTCATTCTCCCTTCCTCTCTTCTTCCTCTCTTCTTTCTCCCTTTTCTCTCTTCTCTCTTTCCTTCCCTAGGGCAAATTCGTATGGGGAGAGGGGTGCCCCAAATGAGGCCCTTTTATAATGCCAGTTTGGTGCAAATGGCCCCAAGTGCTAGGTTTTTACTATACTAGACCTATGAGAGGGTCTTTCTAAGCTCTAGGGCCCACTATGGGGCGTAGGAGTCGACACCCACCGTTGGATAATTGGCCCCAACGATAATCTACGTATGTATATGATCGGCCTGCCATTTGGACGCGCCGATCGACAGATATGATTAAAAGTCTGTTCAACGGTCACCGATAGTCGATCAGGGCCGCGGCTATACGGATATGAGTAGGGAAATATCCTTACTCTATGGGTAAAGTTTGGTCGCAAACCGACGGTCCAAAATCCTCAACTTTGCATAAGAGTGGACGACTCAATTCACTTAAGTTCTAACGCCTTCCTTTAGGGTATTTACACTTCTCATGCACTCCTCCTTTGGCTCAAGTTGACTGGTTCTAGACAGTACCCAGGTTCGATTCCCGCGATGGATGTCAAGCCCAATGAGACGGACATTATTCTATAGTTTTGGAACTAGTGGCCCACCAACGAGCGGTCTAGAGCTTGTTCGGAAAATCAGGGCATTTCTGGAATGAATTAGGTATTGAGATTTCTCGAGGGTAATGATTAGGGTTTGGATTAACTATGGTCTATTTATAACTAGTGAAAGTGAAGATTTGGTCATGATTACTCTAAGCCGTTGGTTTTAGGCTAAAAGAGTAACGGGGTTGTTCTGATGGGTCCCTGGTCACGAAGTTTATAGAATAGGTGTTCCATGGCTTGATGAAGGGCAATGCAAAATTTGAGGGCAAACGGATGTGAGGTTTTACCGCAACGGTCCGATTTGCGATCAACGGTCACCGTTTCACGATCGGGTCCCAGATTTTTGTGGGCGGGTGTAGAAAAATATACTAGACTCTCATCGTAAATTATGAAAAAATCTAACGGCTTAAATGTCTTACATTTCAGTTTTATTTACACATGCCAGATTCCAATTTTGGCATTGGTGGGGCGCATCTCGCAAGTGCCAGATTTCACTTCTGGGTGTCCACTGGGTCCGTGGTCCGCGATGGTCCCCAAGCCCAATGAGATCTATACTCCCTTGAATTTTTATAATTTTTTGACCTTCCCATGTATCGGTATAGCCCGCACGGGCTGTCGCTAAGTGTAAACGGCCATCTGGCTTGGAGGCTCACACCAGGTTCTATCATGGCCCATCTGGTCTATTCAATTAGGTTAATCTTGGTCTAATTTATTTGTGATACCTCACTATGAGTGGCTTAAACGAACGGTCCTGTGGCAAATCCTACGTGGACGCTCCAGGACACTGTTCTGGTTGGGCGGGACGCTACACTACACCTGATGTTCAAGTGATCGGGCGGATTCATTGGCTTTCTACGGTTGATTAATTGGACTTGTGCAGTTCTTTACTGGTACACCCTTATATAAACTAACATTGAGTGTTAACGGTCATTAAGTGATATTATAAGTTAATTAATAGAAAAAATTTCAAGGATTTTTGGAAATCTAAAATAGTGAAAATTCAGGATGTTACAATTGTGACGCTCCATCACTGTGACCACATGTGGGCGGACACTGATGGGTGGGGCATGAGGACCTGAGTGAGCTACCAGTGATTGGCAGGCTACTGTGCACATAGTGAAGGCATAACTTTGTCCCACATCAGGAGCATCGTCCGATGTTGTGGTGGCTATAAGTTGGATTCTTTCCTTAACTATCGTGACGTGTTTTAAATCAGTGAGCTTATCTTGATATTTGGACTAGATCCGCCGTCCTTCTTTGGACCCCCATCATTCATATGCATATTGTGATGGGTGATTGATTAAAGCAGATGTCATTGGGCTGAGATGTTTATGGGACTCCTTATGAGATGGAGTTATCCCCACATGATCGCGCGATACGCGCAGGTTTGATGTATGGCCTATATGAGGTTCATGGTATTCGTGGCTCTTCAGGATTTACATATTGCATTTACATTATCGGCATCTGATATTTAGTTCTCTATGATTCCGCATTTGTATAGCCGATCCGCATTGCATATTCTGATACTGTGTGACTTATGGGCTTACTAGCATGTTCCCGCATTACTCTGATATTTGTATACTTGGCACTTACATTGTGCACACACTTACACCACCTCTAAGCTTTCTATAAGCTTATGCATGATAGATGTGTGCAGGTAATGTTAGGTTGCAGCAGCGGCGCTGAGCTTGGAGCATGCAGTGGACCTCTGGAGCTTTGATTTTTGACATATGTATTTCCCTTTCAGCATTGTACTCAAATGATTATATTAGTAGATATGTGGTGATGATGTTGTTCTTGTGATTTGGGTATACTTGTGGTTATGCTTCTTATGAGATAACTGTACGTTGAAAAATCCTCCTTGTAGGATCCCAGGATCGAAATCTGGTGCATGTGCGCTGGGAGCCGAGAATGGGGTACTACGGAGGTTGTCGGCACTGGATTCGGCGATCGAGAATTTTGTAAGCCCGGTTTCCGAGTTTGGGGCGTGACATAAGTGGTTGAGGGAGAGAAACGCCACGTGGCACACTCCCATTGGCTCTTGAGGCTGGTCAAACAGTAAATAAGGTCGGATAGGAGGTTAAAGCTGATTTTCGAACATTGGGCCAGCTGTTGCTTGGAGGACACATGCGTCTCGTGAGCGACGGTAATCGAATTTTCAAACATTGGGCCAACTATTGCTCGGAGGACACACACCCAGGCTGGGCACGAGCGTGTGGGCCTCGTGTAGCGTGCTAGTTCGTCCAATGGTCCTTTTTTCGTGTTTTCAGCTCAAATGGGTGTATTCTCGTGCTGACTTTGCTCTGATGGGTTTTAGGTTTGGGTTTGTGAGGTTCTAAGGGTTTGGATTTGGGCCTTGGGCTCGGGTTAGGGTTTGAATCAAGGTTTGGGGTTTGGTTTATTGATCATAGTCCAGATTTGCCTTTGCCTTTTCAATATGTTAGCCTGGGTGGGGTGTCTACAGATGCCCCTCTTTGGCCGAGGTTGCGAGCAACTGAAGGTCCAAGCGAGTGGACACCCCACCTTCTGGTCAAAAAAGATAGTGATTCGAATCTGTTGCTTGCCATTGTATCATTATCAACTGATTGTTTGGAAAAGAGATGACTTGCACATATCATGAGGGTTGAGGAAAATGTTGTGATTGTCCCTGCGCGTTGGTGCTACATTACAGTCACCAATCACAACCCTTTCATGTCAGATTGTTAATAGCATTAGAGAGTAAGTCTGAAAAGTAGGGCTCCTACGCGTTGGTGCGGCTTTACGAGGATTCCCGTACTTTTGGTTTGTCGTTCCTTTGCTACGTAATCACCCTAGGAGTATTCGTTCTGTTTGATCGCCAAAGTAGTTAGCTGCCCTGCACGTTGGTGCGGCCTTACAGGGAACTCACTACATCGACTTAGACTCGATTAAATTTTACGAACATCCCGGATTAGGTATGTGCAGGTAATCTTTTGTCGTGCAGGTAATCTTTTGCCGTGCAGTCTGCTGATTCTGATACTTTGGTTACAATGGATTATTATCACTTTGAGTTTGATTATTCTTTCCAGAAATAGATCCACTCATTTCTACAAGCATTCGTACGACTGTCCAGATATAGAGATCGGGCCAATCGTACATGTATCATGTATGGATTTGATCATCCTTTGGGGAAACCAGGAGAAATTGAATCTTATTTAGCTGTTTGAATTGACCGCAATTGGAGAATATGAAAGATTCCTCAGTGTACTGCATGCTGCGCGCGTTTTTGAAAACTATCCTCTTTGGAGCTAAACTCCTTAGTGATTTTATTTGAAATATTTTTGGATTTTTTAAAAAATATCCGTTTGAACTTGCAGGTGGGCGTGGTCGTTCAGTTTTTATTTTTGTAAAAAAGTTAGATGGCCTCCACTAATAAATTAATGGGGCTAATAGTTTGAAATATTTTTGGATTTTTTGGAAAATATCCGTCCGATCTTGCCGATGAGCGCAGTCGTTCGGTTTTTTATTATTTAGTTCAGATCAAATAGCTAGATGGCCTGCACTAATGGAATAATGGGACATCCAATCATCATTTATTGGATTTCTTGAAAATTTTCTCTTTTTCTCTATTTTTCTTTAGATTTTCCAGCAATATATCTTTTCATTTCATGAAGATTACCAATTTCTCGTGAGATTTTAAATTTCTCGCGAGATTTTGAGATGAGAAACCACTTTTCATGCGGAATCTTCTCTTTTTCTTTTTTTAAAAAATCTTTTCTTGGATTGTTATCCAATGGACTAAGGAAATATTTGGACATCCTATATCATCATGGGGGACAAGCTCGGTGTCCCATGCAAATCTGGTCAGGGGCAGCAGTCGGACTACCGTCGGCGGTAGTTCGATTACCGTCGGTCCAAGCATTTGTCCACTGGTTCAAGCTGGACACCAGTCCGATGGGTGTGGCCTCCTTCCCTATTCGTTTTCACTTGCTGGACGTCCAGGGACACCATTGTTGTCCCTGGGAGCTTTCTTTGGCCATTGATCTCGACGATTTTCCTAATTTTCTCACCTTCTTTGTTTTTTAGGTGGATGATCCATAGATTTTATCATGTTTTTGCTTTGGCTGGATCTTCTTTGTAGGATATTTTTGAAAGAGTTCATCCATGGCCTTGAATCTTCTTTTAGTCTAGGAGAACCATGATCGGGATCGTTGGATCATTTTGGCCAGATCTCAACTGTTGGATCTTGCTGGATTTTTCTATTTTTGTTTGTTTAGTATTTTTAAGTTTTTTTTTGTTAGGGTGGGGTGTGATAAGAAAGGGAGCCCCACTCTTTTATTTGGTTTTATCTTTTCTCTCTTTAATTTTTTATTATAATTTATGATTTGGACCATAGGATGGATGATTTAGGGCCCACTTGAGCACTTTGATGGTATGAATATTGATGGCAGGCCACCACCTGTGGATTGGGTTGCCCATTTTAGCTTGATTTTTTTATTCCATGAAGTTCCTCCAATGGGCCTCAAATCATAGTCCTGATTTGGTCAAATTGGAATGCGCCTTGATTTGGATTTGTGGTCCCATGAGATGACCTTGTGAGAATATGGGCTTATGAAAGTGGGCCTGAATTATGGACATGTGGGCCGAGAGAATGGGCCTTAGAGAAGTAGGCTTGAGCCTTAGAAACATGGGTCTTTGAAAACGGGCCTTGATGGGCTTTAAGTATTTAGGCTTTGAAAGTGGGCTTGGGCCTTGGAGACATGGACTTTTGAAAATGGGCCTTGATGGGCTTTAAACTTTGGGCCTTGATGGGCTTTGAACATTTGGGCCTTGACCGTTGACTTGGCCCTTTTGTCTTTGGATTTTGACGATTGACTTTGACTTTTGACTTTGACCATGGACTTGGGCTTTGACCATTGACTTTGAGCTCTGACATGGTGAGAAGGATACTTACCTGTAAATCTTGCTTGTGTAGCATGCCTCGCTGGAGTAGAAATGAGGCTGGCCCTTCCCGTCAGTCTGCTGATCCGTGTTACGTTCCTTGGGAGGACCGTCACTTATCTAATGTGGCTAGGGAGGGCGATGCTCCTGCGATCTTGAGGGGTCATGGAGTCAGGACGCATTGGCCCAATTGGTTTCATGATCCTCAACCTCTGTTCTTTAACGTACTGGAGCATACCCCTTTTGCCAATATGTTCCGAGTTCATCTTAACAAGATGAATATGTCCCTTTTGTCTGTTTTGACGGAACGGTGGCATGCAGAGACCCACACTTTCCATTTGCCCTTCAGGGAATGGGGGATCACCCCATACGACATTTATATGTAGTTGGGTCTGAGGTATAATGGGGGATCCATCCCATTCGAGGATGATCTCCCGATACCTTCTCCTGATGATTGGATGAGCCCGCTGGGGATGATGCGAGATCCTTCTAAATTTTCTAGTCATCAATTCAAACTTCTTCGACTGTCTGCCAATTTCGCCCGGTGCATCCCAGAGACCGAGGCAGCGGCCGTTATGAAGGCTCGTGCCTTGATATTGTACACCATGGGGGCGATGATTTTCTATCACAGGAACGAGTTGGTGAGTTCTCGTTTGTTGATTCTTATGGCTGACATGACCTTCCCTACGCCGTACAATTGGAATGTGGCTCTCCTTGCTCATTTGTACGAGGGGTTGGACAAAGCCAGTCGCTGCCTCAGCAGGTCCTTGACTGGTTTCTATCTGGTCATAGAGGTATGATCAAGCCCTTTTACCTGTTTGCTCCCCTTGAGATGATTGCCAGTAGTTTCTGATTGAGGCACTGTGCAGGTCTGCTTTTTTTTTACCATTTTCTGCATCTAGCACCCACTTTGATTGACCGTTCTCCTCCTTTTCCACGTGTGATGCTGTGGTATAAAGATAATCGTAGCCTCACGCATAGTTTCCCTGACCTTGCATGGAGGTCGAACGTCGATGCCCTCGTCCCTGATGATGTAAGTGATTGTTTTGTCCCCTTGTTAGTTGCTCCTGCTTGTTTTGCTTTTTATCCCTGATTTTTCGGCTTTCTGCAGTTTCGCACTAGGCCGTATCTCCTGTCAAATGCAGTGCTTACTCCCGCAGCTCAGGAGGCTTTTCAGGCTTCGCAATGGCGCCGCATTCTGAAAGATCCTAGCTTGAAGAAATGGTATCTCAGGGAGAGACTCTTTTGGTAGTTGACATGCAATCCCTTGGTTCCGCTTAGCCCCTCGACTGGTCCGTCAGATTAGAGGACAGTGCCTAAGTGGGAGTTGACTGCTACTTTAGAGGGTTTTGACATCAGTGCCTTTGTCAATCTGGCGAGGGAGTACAGCTTATGGTGTGAGCAATACGGTATTGGCCCGATCTTGCAGCCTGCTTATGCTCTGGGCGATGGTGCGCGTTTTACTGGAGGGGACTTTCGGGGCTGCGTGTTCGTCGAAAGGATATAGATGGCTATGTACCTGACGACGATTAGTTCCATTGTATCATGTGATCACGTATCACCAGCTGTATAGTCTTCCGTATATATGAAATTTCAGCTGCTTGATGTTGCTTTCTCGGATTGTCCTTGATCATTTTATAATCTCTTTTTGTCTTTCGGGCAGACATTGGTCTAGGGCCCCTGAAGTGGACCTCACCTTGATTTCGCCGAAAAGTGGGCCCGAGCAGTAGTCGGACTACCGCCGCTAACTTTTTTGCTCTTCATTCAGTCCGTCAGCGATGCAGAGATGTCAGCGTCTGATGGCGGTACTCAGATTACCGCCTCCATCCATCTTTTCTTCCAACGAACTCCCTTCTTCTCTGTTTGCTTCCGGCCCTTTTCTTGTTTATTCTCTCCCTATTCAGATCGTCCGATCATTCTCCCTTTTGTCTCATTCCCTTCCTTTTATCTCCCTTCTTTGTCCTTTATTTCTTTTGTCCTCATTATGGCTGGATTTGGTGGATCCCACATCAATGGTGATGGTGTGGTAGGTGGGGACCCATTTATGGGTGTTAAAGGTGGTTAGATGGAGGTTAATGGTGGAATAGTGGGCCGTCGTGAGGAAGTCATTGCTATTTATGGCATTGCTCCTCCCACCATTAATGGTGAAGATGGGATATGGTTAGGAGGATTTGATGGGTTGGATGGGCTTGGTGGATCTACGCCAAGTGGGCCACTAGGGTTTGTGGATGTTGGTGGTATGAGGATGGATGGGTTTGATAGTATGGATGATGCGATGATGGTGATGGATGGTTCAATTGGTGGGCCCACGGGAGTGATGGGTATGGATGGTGTGATGATGGTGGATGGTATGGATATGATGGATCGAGCTCAGATGGTTGGTGGGTCACATTTGGATGGTTTGGATTTGGTGGGTGATGGACCTCCTGCAGCTGGCTTAGGGCAGATATTTGGTGCGGATTGCGAGGCAGTGATGAGACAGGCTACTGTTGTCAGGGATCAGGGTACCGGTCCAGTCAACTACTGGGGTACTTTGGGTGCTGCAGCTCCAGGGGCATGTACTTTCCAGACTACTCCTGATGTGGTAATCGTTGGAGGCTCGGGCCCTCTTGTTGCAGCTTTTGAGGATATGCTTCGGGACGCATTGGGTGAGTCAGGCTTTTTTCAGCACCATGAGATAGATCTGCTGGATGAGGGCATACCCATTTTTGACAATTCACTTGTGGATCCAGAGTTCCAAATTGTAGAGGGCATACTTGTTCGGACTTGTCGGTTGCAGCCACATGGCACCTGTTCTGAGCGGTTGCATATCTGGATTAAGAGTCTGACCGAGTCCAAGATTTTTGAGTTGGGCTCCCTGGGCTTCCGAGAGGTTCTTCATTTCCACCGAGTTCGCGAAGACTAGGGACTGTTGAGTGCGGCTTCGTATGATTGGGTCACAACATTGAACTTATTTTCTTTCAATGATTTGGAGCTGGGCCCATCTTTGGAGGAGTTTGTGCGCCTATCTGGTCTTCCTCTTACCCAAGAGCCTTATGTTCCTTCGTCTAAGCCGGTTCGTCCTGCTGATCTGGTCTCCTGGTTTGGATTTCCAACTGCTTTTCCTACTGCAGAGGGTATGACCGGTGAGCTTTCGCTTGAGCTTCTATACGATCGCTGTTCTATCACCCGAGGAGGCCCTGGTATGATATTCTGTGTCTTAATTGAGTTGCTTTTCTCAGGATGACGATAGTCATCACTGGCAATTTTACTGGATGTATTCCGCCGTGTTTTGTTCCGTAGAGGCATCTTTTTTGTGGTGCTGACGGAGCTCTTTTTTGGGCTTGACTGAGTGATCTCTTGGTCATACTCGCATCCTTCAGGGTTACTGCTAATTTCTTCAGGTATTCTTTTCTCTCGTCCTTCTTCCTTTTCTCCGCTTTGTTATCTATTTGCAATTTGATCTCGACTTGTGCCTTTCCCCAAGTGTGGCTGTGGGAGCACCTTTATATGACCCCTATGCTTTTGTGGCCTGACTCCCATCGTGATGATGTGCTGTCTTTGTTACTTGATGGCCTTCCTCTTGGTGCGGAGGCCACCGAGTCATTATACCATCGCATGCTCTCTCAGCTCTGAGGATGGGAGATCAGCTGGGAGGCTTCATGGTTTTGCCAAACTCCTTTGATCTGTAGCGCGGCTCGCACTCCTCTGTTGGTGTTGGGCCTCCGTGGATATTGCTCTTATCACCCTACTCGCTTCCTCCGGCAGTTTGTCTTCTAGCAGGATGTTCTCGACTTTGCCTTTTCTGGATTTGGACGTGCTCCTCTTCCTTCTGACTTGATCACTGTGTATCGACCAATCTGGATTTCCTAGCAGGGCTCTTTGGATGCGGCAACTCTGGAGTTCGAGTCTTGGGCTCCACCCTTGGCGAGAGTGCCATACTAGCAATGGGTGGCAGAGCAGTCACTTTATCGTCAGGTCTCTAGTTGGCACTTGACAGATGAGGCCGATGATCGAGATATGGTTGGTCATACTACTTCGTCCTCCTCATGTGTCGATGATTCGTTGGAGGCGTTTGAGGAGTGGCCGTTTATTGATCCGTCGTTTCTACTTACGACACATGGCCATCTCATATTTGAGATTACCATTCTTCATCACTTGTGCGAGGATATGGCACCTTAGCTAGTGGTGGGACGGAGGTACGATGAGAGCATGTTTGTTGCGCATCGCCCGGAGAGGGATGAGGTCTTCTACCTGCGCATGGAGGTGGAACAACTTAGGCAGAGATTTTTGATGTACGAGGGATAGGATAGAGGCTTACCTGGAATCCCTGACTTGATCAGCTGCTTATCTTGTATGCATGGATGCCTTTTTTTGTGTTTGTGAAGAAAGAAAATAATGTAAAAGAGACTTTTTGAAAAGAAATAAAAGTTTTGTTGGTGCCAAATTCATTAGCTCATGTTTGGATTTGTGTTTTGGATGATTGGGATCTGAATATTGGGCTCAGCCCACGCTCCATGCAGTAGTCTGGATTGTGTATTGGAGATCTTGGTTCCCTGAGAGTGTGTCCAAGATCATGTCCTTTGGTTTTGAGCAGAATCTGATAGAATACTAATCTGGAGTTGGTCCTTTCCTTGTATCTCTTTGTTGCACTCGTTGCCTTGGCTTCTTCTGTTCCTACACTTCTATTTTTTATTTTTATTTGTTAGCCATTTTTACCCATAGCGCCCTTTCAAGTTTTCACTACGATTGGCTTTCCCGTCATTTTTGCCCATAGCGTCCTTTCGAATTTTCACTACGTCCCGGGTTTTTGGTCTTACCTGCCCCTTGGCAGTTGTGCTGTTTTTACTCTTGGCACTCTTTCGGGTTTTCACCAAGTCTGCTACATGCCCGCTATTTTTACTCGAGCCGCCCTTTCGGGTTTTCAACTCGCCCTTTTGCTTAGGCATGTTTCCTCTCTCTCTCTTTTTTTTTGAAGTGTTGGAAGAGACGGAGAGGTTTCTTTCATAGCCGGCCGAATAATTACCCTCTTTGATCACAATTGTAACCTATTTTATGTCGATTGGGGAATTTGGGGATGGGGATGACCTTATTTTCTTCTCTTTTTTTGTCTTCTTTTTGGGATTTTCCTTCTTTTCTTTTTTCTTTGTTTCCTTTTGTTTTGTGTTTTCTTTTCTTTGATGGGAGAAATGGTAGATGTATTATATTATTTATTTATTTTTGTCTAGGAGAAGTGATGGATATTCTTTGGTTTTGGCGGATAGAGAGTGCTTTCTTGTTTTTTTGGGGGAAGTGATGGGTACAACTTTGCGATTGTAATCATTGACAAGGTTAGGTATGGTTACCCATGATAGATCTTCACGTTGTCGGCGTTGATGGGCTCGGGAAGATCTTCTCCTCTCAGAATGGTGAGCCGAAGAGCGCCTCCCGGAAGTACCTCTCGAATGATCAGCGGTTTGTCCCACGAAGGTTTGAACTTTCCTCTAAGATACGCTTCATTATCATGTCACTGACTTTGAAACTTCTTTTTCAGACCCTCTTGTTGTAGGCCCGGGCGATCCTTCTTTGGTAGCACTGTGAGTGACTTAGCGCACATATGCACTTTTCGTCTGCCAGGTGCAGTTAATCGTATCTTGCTTGTTGTCACTCTCCTTCCTCGACTTCGCTCTCCAGCAATACTCGGTGCGATGGGATTTTGATTTCGACTAGTAGCACTGCTTCCATTCCGTATGCGAGTTCGAATGGAGTTGTGCCTGTAGCAGACTGTACAGACGTCTTATAAGCCCAGAGTGCATATGGGAGCATTTCCGATCATTTGCGATATGTTTTGATCATTTTCTCTAGTAAGCGGATGATAGTCTTGTTTGTGACTTCGACCCCACTGTTCATTTGAGGACGGTAGGGGATTGATCGATGACGTTGAATCTTGAATTTGTTGAGGAAATCGCCCATCCTTTTATTGACGAACGAAGTCCCATTGTCTGTAATAATGGCATGAGGAATCCCGTATCGACTGATTATATTGTTCTTCATGAACTTGATCACATGCGATGCTGCGATGGTAGTGTAAGATGTTGCCTCTATCCATTAGGTGAAGTAATCTACTGCCACAGGATGTACTCATGCCCGTTTGAAGCTTTGGGGTTGATCTTGCCGTTGATGTCAAGCCCCCATATAGAGAAGGGCCATGGTGTTGTCAGGTTGTAGAGTTCGGAAGCAGGTGCATGGATCTGGTTCACATGTTCTTGACACTTGAAGCATTTCCTGACGTGTTTGCAGCAATCGGTCTCCAACATTAGCTAGTAGAAACCGAGCTGTAGGATCTTCTTTGCCATCATATGTCCATTCATGTGTAGGTTGCATAGTCCTTCATGGATTTCTAACATGATTTGTGCGTTTCATCAACACAACGGAGGACTTGATTGAAGGATCGCTTGTAGAGGATGCCCCCGGTGATCATGAACTGAGCCGCTAGCCATTGGATAGTGTGATGATCAGTTGATGTCGCTCCTTCTGGGTATTTTTGATGCTCGAGGAATTCCTTGATGTCCGTGTACCACGGCTGATCGTTCGGAGAGATTCAACTTTGTCGATCTGTAGGTAGAACGCGGGTTCTTCCTAGAGTTTGACCGTGAGTACCCATTTGGTAGTTCCTCTAGGGATCTCCAGCATTGAGGTGAGGGTAGCCAGAGCGTCTGCAAATTGATTCTTGGCTTGGGGCATGTAAGAGAATGTGTCTCCTCAAACTCCTCGGTCAGGTTCTCTAGATAGACATGATATGAGATCAGCTTTTCATCCTTAGTCTTCCAGTTGCCATTTGTCTAATTGATGATGAGTTGTGAGTCTTCAAAGACTCGTAACTTCTTCACGTTGAGGATTACGGCTTCTCTTAGACCAGCGATACATGCTTTATACTTAGCCACGTTATTGGTGCATTAGAACGCTAATCGCCTGCATATGGGAATTGGGACGTCGTCGGGGGAGAAGAGTATTGCTCCTACCCCACTCCCTTTTGAGTTTGCGGCTTCATTGAAGAAGAGTGTCCACTCTCCTGCCTTTCTTTCTTCTTCTTCCTCAATTAGGAGAATGTCCTTGTCGGGGAAGAAGGTCTTCAGTGGTTGGTAATCTGGTAGAGAGTGTGCTGCTAAATGGTCAGCCAGTGCTTGCCCCTTGATTGCCATCTGAGTGACATAGGTGATGTCGAACTCAGAAAGCAGCAGTTGCCATTTTGCGATCCTACCTATTAGTGCCGATTTTTCGAACAAGTACTTTAACGGGTCCATGCGAGCGAGCAGGAGGATTGGGTGAGTGATCATGTATTGTTGTAACCGTTACATTACCCAAACTAGGGCGAGGCACGTCTTCTCTAAGCTAGAGTATTTGACTTCATAGCTTGTGCACCATTGGCTTAGATAGTAGATCACTTGCTCTTTTCTTCCTATGTCGTCGTGTTGGCCAAGAACACATCTAATTGCTTCCTGTAATGCCCCGAAAATCGGGGGTCTAGCAGAAGCTCAACTCCCAAGTTCCAATGCATCACTTATGCAATATAGATAATGATGAATAAATGTTATTCGTATTAGTGCATTAAACATGAGTGGGATTGTACCAAAACAACATATCATACTCCAGAGACAATTAAATTACTCAAGTGGAATACTGTGATAAATATATAATGCATATAAGTGATTGTAAGTCCCCAAAGTATGAATGTCACCAGGTTAAATAATTATATGTATAATTTCAAATTTTATAAAATGATAAAGTGTAATGTCATCTAATCCATATCCCTGTAGCCCCAGTGATGCAACTCCAGATTTATATAGACCCGCCAGAGAATTGCAGATAGGAGAACTCCTCCTCGTTGTCATAGAAGGCAGGTTCCATCTCGTAAGCCTCGTCGTCATCTGAAACTATAACAAAGTCTGGTTGGTGTTTTAAAACACCGTCCCAGAGTGGGAGTGAGTGATCAACTCAGTTGAGCTATAAGGCAATGGTTAACATGTTATTAATTCAATTAAGCAGTAATGATAAAGTAGTACAACAATCATGCCCTAAGTACTCTTGTTAATGCAAGGATGGGATGCGATAATAATGTATGTACTCGCCTTCACTCCCTCTGCGACATCATCTCATGGTCATGCATGCATACTCTCGCTGTGCTCAACTCCAACGCCAAAGGCACATGAAATGCGGTGCATGTGCGTGATTAGCTAAGTTCTTAATTAGACCTATTCATACAGTAGGTTTGGGAAGCTAAGGTACCTCCCTTTATATCATTGACCCAAACAATGATCCATCTAGGGTCGTCAATCCTAGTTAATCATATACAATAGGCAAGTTCGCTAGTTTACACTATAGGTCGCTACGGGAGGCTCGTCACCTCGGCGTAGGCTTAATTCACACTCGAGGTCACTACGAGAGGCTCGTCACCTGATCGTAGGCCTATTTTATACTCAAGGTTACTACGGGAAGGCTCGTCACCTTAGCGTAGGCCGATAGCTCGAATACGGTGTCCCATACACTACCATATTCGGCTCATGAGTTTGGGTTGCTCACTGGTCACTACGGGGAGGCTCATCACCCAGCGTAGGCCGACAGCCCGACCATGGTGTCCCATACACCACCATACCTGGCTCATGAGTCTTAGCGGATCATGGTACCAAGGTTAAACGGGCTTTGCACTGGTAAGTGGTACCTTAGATTAAGGCAGTAGTATCCATACATGGTAAACACACATTGGGGCAATCGAGTTACTTGACAAGTACGATTGGTAGGAGCGCACGCTAAGTTAATCGACCTGGAGCACATACGCACTCCTTGTGGTCTAATCACTGTCGATAATCACTATATGACCCGGATTCATCGAACGTGTCCTTGGTGGCGGAATCAATCCGGCCACTCTAACGAAATCTGTTACTGAATGCCTGGACTACGTCGTAGTCCCAATCACACTCCAAGATAATAGCATTCACATATGGTAGTCATAACAGTATAGAGCAAACAATTCAAGCATTGCAATTATTTGAGCATTTCATAAAAATACAGAATAAACATGTTATCGCACATGCATTCGTACCTAAATCACGTAGTTGGATTGAGGTTACATAAAGAAATCAATGCAGATAGTTAAGGTGGTTGAGAATCTTATCTAAACACCTTTAATAAATGTAATTTATCAAACAATTACTCCTTCAGACATTTTATCAAACACTTAAGCTACACCTTCGACATACATGATACAACTTGGTTATAATATGTATTAGGGTAAATCCTTTCACAAAGGAGTTGTCACACGTACAACAATCATATATTCTTAATTAATAATCATGGCAAGCACAAATCATAATTCCATATTCATTCAAACATTTCATTAAACACATAGAATGTATTTTATTCAACATAGTTTATATATATATGTGTAACATACAGCAATCATCATATCTAAGTACATGTGATAGCAATCAAGTCAGTCATAAATCATTAACTGACATTGAAAGCCTTGAAAACCATAACCTAAACGTTTATAGTCCGCACATTTCATCGGTAAACTCGTATCGTACTCAGTTTATACACTACGTCTTTGTCTACGACACAACGACAACCTATAACATGAACTAGGTTAGCTATTTCACCATTTTTTCTATTTGGATACCTAACACAATTATGTTTAGGATTTCTTACCCAAGAACGAAGTCGAAATCGCCGGTATAGCGGCACGGGGGAGACGATTCGATACGAGGAGCGGCGGGAATGAATCCCAACAACTATCTCTCACTCACTCTCTCTTCTCCTCACTCTTTCCTTCTCTTTTCTCTCTTCTCTCTCTTAGGGTTTGGAATTTCGTATGGAATGAGAGAGAGGTGGGTTAAAGTCCTTATATAAGCCCAGAATTGATGTCAATGGCCCTAGGGCCATGGTATACTTAGGTTTATCCAAAAGTTGTCTGTTTCGGGCCAACGAAGCTCATCTGGAGGTCCATTTTCTGCATACGGTCCAAAGAAAGTTCCCTGACAATAGATCTATGTCAGGTTAAGTTTTTGGTCCGATTGAATTTACGGATCGACCGTGGAGGACCAGTTTCAGTTCAACGGTCATCGTCACTCGATCAGGGCCACAAGTGCACTAAAATGTGTAGAGAAATTTCCCTAATCTAAGGGTGTAGTTGGGTCAGAATCTGACGGTCTGAAACCTTAAATTTGGCCTGCAAGTGAACGGCCCAAATCACTTAAATTTGAGTTCATTTTCTAAAGATATTTACATTTCTCACACACTTCGCTCCGGGTTCAAGTTGTGCGTTTCTTGGTACTATTTGGACTTGATTTTCAAGATGGTTGTCAAGCCCATTAAGGCGGTCATAATCGTATAGTTTCACTGTAATCGGACTTTCGACGCATGGTCCTAGTCCGATACAGAGTTTCAGTGTGCTCCCGAGAGCAACTGGGTTTTGAGATTTCTCCTAGGTTTTTAATTAATGTAGAGTTTACGATTCTACTGGTTTTAGGTCTTGTAGTTCGTATAAAAATAGTTCAGGCTAATCTACTAATTAATTTAGTTTAGTAGTTAATTAATTTTCGTCTAATCTCTTCATAATTTAATCCTTAGCGGTTTCTGCCTGAGGTGGTACTCGGGTCTTTGTACGGATTTTTTCGAGACATTACAATCTATCCCCCTTAAAGAAAAATTTCACTCTCAAAATTAATACCTTTTCATACTCCTTGAGAATCTAAGGGTAGTTCTTTCAGACCTCGGCTTTTGTTTCCCAAGTAACCTCTTCCTCAGTGTGATGTGTCTACAGTACCTTCACAAGCAGGATAACCTTACTGCGCAGCACCTGTTCCTTCCTGTTTAGGATACGCGTCGGTCACAGTACATAGGTAGCATCTTCACTCAACTATATTTGCTCCCATTTGATAATGTGGGAAGGATCATGAACGTATTTCTTTAGCATTGATACGTGAAATACGTTGTGCACGCCTACGAGTGGAGTGGGCAAAGTAAGGTGGTATGATACCACACCACTCGATCTAGTATCTGGAATGGGCCAATGAATCTCAGCATGAGTTTCCCCTTCTTGCCAAATCGAAGGACTACTTTCATGGGGGAAACCTTGAGAAACACATGTGGTCGCTGCCTCGTATCGACGTAGCTCTTCTGTCTGCTCTATGCTGCAAGAAGTCGACGCCTGATAATGTCGATCTTCCCTGAGGTCGCCTGTACTAACTATGGGCCAATCAAACTCTTCTCACCAACCTCTGCTCAGTAATGCGGTGTTATACATGGACACCCATATAGTGCTTCATAGGGGGGCCATGCCAATACTCGCCTGATAGCTGTTGTTATAAGCGAACTCGGCATAAGGAAGATAGTCATCCCAACTGTCCTTGAAATTAAGCACACAAGCTCGCAACATATCTTCCAACACCTAATTCACCCGTTCCGTCTGCCCATCCGTCTATGGGTGGAACGCGGTACTGAACTTCAGTTTCACACCCATTGCTTCCTGGATACGAGTCCAGAAGATAGATGTGAATCGCGTGTCTCGATTTAACACGATCTCCATAGGCACTCCATGCAGACGTACTATCTCCTTGATGTACAGCCTTACTAACTCGTCTGCGGAGTTTGAGACTCTAATCGGGAGGAAATGAGCCGATTTCGTCAACCGGTCTATGATCACCCAAATGGAGTCATGCGCCGTCCTCATCTTCGGTAACCCTGAGATGAAATCTATAGAAATGAAATCCCATTTCCATTCTGCTATGGGCATGGGCTGAAGCAGTCTAGGAGGTCGGCGGTGTTCAGCCTTGACCTATTGGCACGTAAGACAACGGGATACATAGTCTGTCATGTGGGCCTTCATGTTGTCCCACCAGTACAAGTGCTTCATGTCTCGATACATCTTCGTACTACTAGGATGCATCGCCATCGTCGAATTGTGAGCAGCTTCGAGAACTTCCCTTCTCAAGTCACAAAGATTTGGGACACATAGGTGGCCACGATAACGTAAACCCCCATCCTTACCAACTCTCCATTTCGAGTCTTCATCGCCACTATCTCGTTTCCTCATCTTCATTAACTATGCATCCTCCCCCTGGACCACTATGATTCAGTCATCGATGAGTGGCTGTACCTGAATGTGTGTGATGCTCTCGAACGGCTCCTCTACCGTAAGCTTCTGCTCGAAGTCTTGCACAAATTCTACTATATTCCACTCCTCTATCATAAGTGGAGTTGTAAATGCTATAGTCTTCTTGCGGCTCAATACGTCCACCACAAGGTTGGCCTTGCCAGGATGGTAGGAGACCTCGAACTTGAAGTCTTTCAAAGTTTCCATCCATCACCGCTGCCTCATATTCAAGTCTCTCTGTGTGAATATGTATCTGAGGCTCTTGTGGTTGCAAAAGAGCTCAAACTCCTCTCCGTAGAGGTAATGTTTCCAGAGCTTTAATGTAAAGATGACGGCCGCTAACTCCAGGTCGTGTGTAGGGTAGTTTTCCTTGTGTTTACTCAACTGTCTCGATGCATAGGCAATGACCCTGTCCTTCTGCATCAGAATACAATCCAAACCAACACGAGATGTATCAGTGTATATTATGTATTTGACCCATTGCTCTGGCAATACTAGCACAAGGGCGGACATCAACTTGTCTTTTAGTTCCTGAAAAGCTGCTTCTACCTTCTCATTCTAGGCAAACTTAAGATATTTCCGAGTGAGTTGAGACAACAGTCTGGCTATCTTGGAAAAGTCCCTAATTAATCGGTGATAGTAGCCTGTCAGGCTAAGAAAGCTCCTCACTTCAGTAACCGAATCGGGCTGCTCCCAGTCCTGAACCATGGTCACCTTAGCAATGTCCACAGCTATTCCTTCCTTGGATGCCACATGTCCCAGGAACTTGACTTCTTCTTTCCAGAAGTCGCACTTCTTGTACTGGGCAAACAACTGGTTCTTTCTAAGCGTATCAAAGACTGTTCGCAGGTGCTCCTCGTGATCTGCCTAACTCTTAGAATATATCAGGATGTCATCTATAAATACAATGATGAATCGAAACAGATACGGCCGAAACACCCGGTTCATCAGGTCCATGAACACGGTCGGTGTGTTTGTAAGTCCAAACGACATCACAAGGAACTCGTAGTGCCCAAAATTGGTTCTGAACGCTGTCTTCTGCACGTCCTCATCCCTGATGCGCAACTGGTGATACCCTGACTGTAAGTCAATCTTTGAAAAATACTGTGCTCCTTTCAACTGATCGAACAGATCATCTATCCTGCGCAAAGGATACTTATTCTTCACTGTCACTTGGTTCAACCTGTGATAATTAATACACAATCGTAGTGATCCATCCTTCTTCTTTACAAAAAACACAGGTGCTCCCCACGGGTATACACTTGGTCGTATGAAATCTGCGTCCAACAGGTCGTCAATCTGTCTCCTTAACTCCTCCATTTCACATGGAGGCATGCGATAAGTCGGTAGTGAAATGGGAGTCGCACCAGGCACAAGGTCAATGGTAAAATCGATCTCACGCTGAGGAGGTAATCCAGGTATCTTTCTGAACACGTCCGTAAAATCCTGAACTACTGGCGTGTTCCCAAGTGTCGGACTATCAACATTCTCTAGCAGGGTAGCATAACAACTAATGCGATAGTACCAACTAACCTATACTAGGAATGTAAAGGTCGTGCCCTCAGTTCCATGAGCTGTCACCACCTTAGCATCACAATCGATTTCTGCCCTCATCTCGGTGAGCCAATCCATACTGAGGATCACATCGTAATGACATAGCAGGGTAATAATTAGGTCGACAAGTACTGTTCTATTCCCTAAGTCTATCGAACAACCCTTACACATCTTGGTAGTATCTGAGAAGGTCCCCGTGGCGGTAAGGAGTCTCAACCCAACCATAGGACTAGTTTCTAACCCCAGTCGCTTGACTGCTGCGCATGATATTATAGAGATAGTGGACCTGGTGTCCACCAATAAGAAAACTGGTATACCTTGAATATGTGCTGTGACTTCGAAAGCCATCGGTGCTGTAACTGCTGTCTCGAATGCCTCAGCTACAAGTGAGTGCACATGAGCCTGTTGAGAACGGTTCGACTGTGGTACCATAGGCCGTTGAGGCGGCCTAGATCATGGTGTAGGTGGCCTGTAAGAAGGCTGTGCAGGTAGTACAGAACGTAGAGGTGGTGCTGAGATAGCTGGTGGCATCTGCCGGTTGATCTTCTGAGGAGGCATAAAGCCGTTGTCCCTCATCTTAGTGAAACAGTAGGTGTCAGTATGACCTGACCTTTTGTAGTAGGTGCACCATATATCATGTCGCCTCGGCTGTGTCGGTGGAGCTGTAAGCTGAGGAGGAGAATCTGCACTTGGCCTCTTGCCAAGGAACGGTCGGCTCGGCAAGTCTGGTCGAGGCCTAGGAAACATGGGCACCCGCGTACGGGATAATCTGTCCCCGTCCTGTTCAACTCGCAGGGACATGCTCACTAGCTCAGCATAGTTATTAATGCTAGCGCAACACATCTTCGAGCGATCTCACGCCACAAACCCTCAGAAAATCACTGCATCTTCATCGGCCCATTTACTAGGATCAAAGGAGCATATCTGGCTAGCTCCGTAAATCAGTTCTCGTACTCCGCTACAGTCATCCTTCCCTGTTGGAGGCGAAGGAACTCTCCATCCTTCTTGTTATGGTAGGTGAGAGGAAAATACTTCCTATGGAAGCACGTCTCAAAAACCTCCCACGACTAAACATAACCAGGAGCAACAGTCCCAAGGACACTGTCCCACCAGAGACTGGTCTCCTTGAACATGTAGGTGACTAACTCAACTTGCTCTGCCTTAGTGCAATGTAGCAGCTTCAGCATCTTAGAGATGTGGTCAAGCCAATACTTGGCCTCCTCGGGTCCGTGAGTACCCACAAATGTAGGAGGTCGGAAGCGCTGAAATCGTTTAAATAGGCCGTTGGCACTCATATTCCCAACAGAGTGCATAGGTGATGCAGGTGGGACCACACTCATATTCTGGGCAAGGGCCCCTGCTATGGTGGTCCATATTTGCTACTATTACTGCATAAGGAGCATCATCTGCTCCAGCCTATCAGGAGGAGAAGCCGCCTGAGGTACGTGAGGCATCGAAGTAGACACACGGTTCTGCTCAGGAACCGATGGTGCAAAAGGAGTTGGTCAATTAGTGGGGCTAGTGGCCGGCTGAGAATCTGGCATAGTCTCGTGAATCGGGCCCAAACTGGGGTCCGTATGGCTATCGCTTAGGGGAGGTGCCTTGTCAATGAAGTCGCCAAGTGTAAGACGTGACATACTCCATGTGGCCTTAGGTGGCATTCTCTATATATAACATAGTGTGCAACTCGTGTAAGATTTAACATAGGAACATACACTCATCCACACATCATTCGCATTCCAACTCAAAGAAACTTCATGCATTTCATTTACCAAAATTTGTCACTATACATGAGATATAGTTTTACATGAGTCATGACAGAAGATGCATGTGAGCTAATTTAAACAAGCTTTAACCACTAAACATACTAACAACCAAACAAACCTACTAAGGCTAGTACAAAGGAGGACTAATAGTAAAGCAAACTAAAAGACGACTACACATGTGACTAGTCGTCAGAATATGGTGATGGAGGAGGGGCACCCTTGTCCTGCATACAGCATAGGATGATAACCTTTTAGGTGCGAGAAACCTTCTTGAATTTTTGTTTCATGAAGGCCCTATTCTCCTCAAGCTTGGCCCGGGTCTCACTGACCTCCTGTCGCAGGGCGACCCGACCCTCCTCGATCTGAACCAAACAGGCTTCTAAAGCAGCCCGATCACTGTCGCGCTCATGTGTAGCAGGAGGAGAGCCCTCATCAGTGTCTTGGGCCTCCTCTTCTTCTTCTTCCTGCTCTTCCTCTTCCTCGCTTTCTTCCTCTATCTCATCTCCACCTTCTTCATCACTCTCTTCCTCTTCACTTTCCGTCTCATCCTCACTCTCATCGAGTCGGGCTTGACGTTGTCGTGGCCCAATATTCATGTTGTTGAGAGTAGTGTCGTTGATGAAATGGATCGGTGCAAGCCTTTTTGAGCCAAGTCTGTAGCCGAATTCACGAGCAAGCTTGCATATAAGTCGACCACATGGGAGTGAAATGTCTGTCCTAAGAGAGCACACAGTCTAAACTATCTGTTGTAGTACATACGTAGGCAAGTACAGCTTGTCTCCTTACCCAGCTCGGTATAAGAAGTCCACCATCAAACATGTGCATTCGGAGCGATTGCTCTATCTAGGATATACATTGTGCGTGAATATGTGGTGGAGTAGGCGGAAGTCATGAGTCATCTTGGTCACTAGGAGGCAGTTGCCTCGACTCCAGTGGACCAGTTGGCCACAAAGAAATCCCGTACAACAATCTCTTTCATGCACGCTCTTGAGATTTCTCTCGCTGGCATGTACCTCACCAAGCGGCATCCCCATGAGTTGGGCTATCAAGCCCACATTGACAATGGCCTCTCGCCTTCCCACTGGGATAGAGAACTGTAGAGGCTCCAGCAGTGGCTCTCGTATATGGGCGTAGAAGGATTGGATAATGCTCTCATTCGTATGAGACTTGCCCTCAAATATGGGACCCCACCCAGCGTCCGACAGGAGATCCATTGCCGAGTAAAGCCCAAATAGTTTCTCATCCACGTTTGCTTCAAAGAGGACCTTACGACTTTGAAACCTTTCATGAACCATATCTGCCAGTAGAGCTCTTTCGAGAGGAAACTGGGGATCGAGATCCCACTTCATCCTTATCTCTCGAACGACGCTCGAACTTGCTTTGGCGCCCTTATACCTCCTTGAACGGGTAGGGCGGCTAGGTCCAGCTTCATCCGTGGAAGCCCTCTTCTTTCCCATGAGGGAAAGGAGTGTGGAGAGAGAATATAGTCACCATGAGCTCGAAAAGAGCCATGAGAGTGAAATAAGATAGGGGCAGTAGGATGGGTTGTTGGACCTTGAGGTTTTTGAGACACAAAGTAGGGTTTGTGTGCTCAAATGGAAGGAAATGAAGGAGATAGGAGATGGGTTTGAAGGATATGATGGAGAATGAGTATGTAGTGAATAAGAAGAAGATGAAATGAGAATGGAGGGAGGATTTGAGAGAGAAAAATAAAAGTTTTGGAAGTTTGGAAAGCTTGGAGGGGTGGAAATGAAGGAAAGGAAGCAAATGGGGAGAAATAGGCGGTCCTCACACGATTTCTTTGGCCCCACAGGTGTGCACAAGGGTCGGCCCGACCGGCCAGCTGTCCCTGGACTGCGAGGGCTCGCAGTTGGGGTGATGCCATTGTCGTCCACTAGACATGTGGGCAATGGCTCACCCCAGGGGTGATGTTATCCCCCTCGGGGTGCCGTATGTGTGCGGGGACCACTTTGTTCCCCTCAATTTGGGCTATTTGGGCCCCTAAGTTTGTTTGGTGCGGTTTCAGGTTCCATCTCGCGTATATTCACGCTCTTCGGGTTATTTGAGTGTGGAATACATCGAATTATGGTCTAAACTCATCGATTGATGGTCTGAAAAAGGATTGAGGCCATCTCGCATGATCACAGATGCCTATGGGTCCGATTTCAACGGTCAGTTTTACTTATCGGTGAAACTGGGAATCCTACGACTGTTTCTACATTTTAACGCTCCCTCCTAAGTCGAAGTACATTAGTGTGCATCGTGTGACCATAACCCAGGTCCAGTTTACTCCAAATCATGCTCTAATACCAACTTGTAATGCCCTAAAAATCGGGGGTCGAGTAGAAGCTCAACTCCCGAGTTCCGACGCATCACTTATGCAATATAGATAATGATGATTAAATTTTAACCATATTAGTGCATTAAACATTAGTGGGATTGTACCAAAACAACATATCATACTCTAGAGACAGTTAAATTACATAAGCGGAAGACTGTGATAAATATATAGTGTATATAAGTGATTGTACGTTCCCAGAGTATGAATGTCACCAGGTTTAATAATTACATGTATAATTCTAAAATTTATAAAATGATAAAGTGTAATGTCATCTAATTCATATCCCTGTAGCCCCGGTGATGCAACTTTAAATCTATATAGGCTCGTCAGAGAGCTGCAGATGGGAGAACTCCTCCTCCTCGTCATAGAAGGCAGGCTCCATCTCGTAAACCTCGTCGTCATCTAAAACTACAACAGAGTCTGGTTGGTGTTTTAAAACACCATCCCAGAGTGAGAGTGAGTGATTAACTTAGTGGAGCTATAAGGTAAAGGTTAATATGTTATCAATTCAATCAAGCAGTAATGATAAAGTAGTACAACAATCATGCCCTAAGTACTCTTATTATGCAAGGATGGGATGCGATAAAGATGTATGCCCTTGCCTGCACTCCCTCTGTGACATCATCTCAGGGTCGCGCATGCAACACTCCTGTTGTGCTCAACTCCAACGCCAAAGGCACATACAATGCGGTGCATGTGCGTGATTAGCCAAGTTCTTAATTAGACCTATTCATATAGTAGGTTTGGAAAGCTAAGGTACCTCCCTTTATATCATTGACCTAAATAATGATCCATTTAGGGTCGTTAATCCTAGTTAATCACATATGATAGGCAAGTTCGCGAGTTTACACTATAGGTCACTACGGGAGGCTCGTCACCTTGACGTAGGCTTAATTCACACTCGAGGTCACTACGAGAGGCTCGTTACCTGATTGTATGCCTATTTTATACTCAAGGTCACTACGGGAAGGCTTGTCACCTTAGCGTAGGTCGACAGCTTGAATACGGTGTCTCACACACCACCATATTTTGCTCATGAGTTTGGGTTACTCACTGGTAACTACGGGGAGACTCATCACCCCAGCGTAGGTGGTACCTTAGATTAAGGCAGTAGTATCCATACATGGTAAACACACATTGGGCCAATCGAGTTACTTGACAAGTCCAATTGGTACGAGCGCACGCTAAGTTAATCGACATGGAGCGCATACGCACTCCTTGTGGCCTAAACACTGCTGATAATCACCGTAAACTCGGATTCATCGAACGTGTCCTTAGTGGCAGAACCAATCCGGCCACTTAACAAAATCTGTTACCGAATACCTAGACTATGTCGTAGTCCCAATCACACTCCAAGATAATAGCATTCACATATGGTAGTCATAACAGTATAGGGCAAATAATTCAAGCATTGTAATCATTTGAGCATTTCATAAAAATATAGAATAAACATGTTATCGCACATATGCATTTCATACATAAATCACGTAGTTGGATTGAGGTTACATAAAGAAATTAATCCATATAGTTAAGGTGGTTGAGAATCTTATCTCAACACCTTTAATAAATGCATTTCATCAGACAATTACTCGTTCAGACATTTTATCAAACACTTCAGCTACACCTTCGACATACATGATATAACTTGGTTATAATATGTATTAGGGCAAATCCTTTCACAAAGGAGTTGTTACACGTACAACAATCATATATTCTCAATCAATAATCATGGCAAACACATATCATAATTCCATATTCATTCAAACATGTCATCAAACACTTGGAATGTATTTTATTCAACATAGTTCATATATATATGTGTAATATATGACAATCATCATGTCTAAGTACATGTGATAGCAATCAAGTCAGTCATAAATCATTAACTGACATTGAAAGCCTTGAAACCATAACCTAAATGTTTATAGTCCGCACCTTTCATCGGTAAACTCGTATCATACTTAGTTTGAACATTACATCTTTGTTTACGACACAACGAAAACCTGTAGCATGAAATAAGTTAGCTATTTCATCATTTACTCTATTTGAATACCTAACATAGATTAGGGTTAGGATTTCTTACCCAAGAACGGAGTTAAAATTGCCAGTATAGTGACATAAGGGAGACGATTCGATACGAGGAGCGGCGGGAACGAATCCCAGCAACTATCTATCACTCACTCTCTCTTCTCCTCACTCTTTCCTTCTCTTTTCTTTCTTCTCTCTCCTAGGGTTTGGAATTTCGTATGGAATGAGAGAGGGGTGGGTTAAGGCCCTTATATAGGCCCATAACTGATGTCAATGGCCTCAGGGCCATGGTATACTTAGGTTATAACCAAAAGTTGTCTATTTTGGGCCAATGGAGCTCATCTAGAGGCCCATTTTCTGTATACTGTCCAGAGAAAGTTCCCTGACAATGGATCTATGTCAGGTTAAGTTTTCGGTTTGATCAGATTTATGAATTGACCGTGGAGGACCAGTTTCAGTTCAACGGTCATCGCCACTCGATCAGGGCCACAAGTGCACTGACATGTGTAGGGAAATTTCCCTAATCCAAGGGTGGAGTTGGGTCAGAATCTGACGATCTGAAATGTCAAATTTGGCTTGTAAGTGAACGGCCTAAATTACTTAAGTTTGAGTTCATTTTTTAAAGATATTCATGTTTCTCACACACTTCGCTCCGGGCTCAAGTTGTGCATTTTTGGATACTATTTGGACTTGATTTCCGAGATGGTTGTCAAGCCCAGTAAGATGGTCATAATCATATAGTTTCGCGGTAATCGGACTTTCGACGCGCGGTCCAGGTCCTATACGGAGTTTCAATTTGCTCCCGAGAGTAACTGGGTTTCAAGATTTCTCCTAGGTTTTTAGGTAATGTGGAGTTAACGATTCTATTGGTTTTGGGTCTTACAGTTCATATAGAAAGCGGTTCAAGCTAATCTACTAATTAATTTTGTTTAGTACTTAATTAATTTTTGTCTAATTTCTTCATAATTTGATCCTTAGTGATTTTTGCCTGAGGTGGTACACGAGTCTTTGACAGAAATATACAGCAGTAGGGGCTTACCTAGGACAAGTGGCATGAGTACTGGAGGATTTAATAGGTACTTGATCTTTTCGAAAGCTATTTAACAGTCGTCGTTCCATTCTTTTGGCGAATTCTTCCTTAGAAGCTTGAATATGGGCTTAAAGATGGGCGTGAGCTGTACGATGAATCGGCTGATGTACTGGATCCTTCCGAGGAAACCTCAAATCTCTTTTTTGGTACTGGGTGACGGCATCTCGATGATTGCTTTGGTTTGGTTTCATCCACTCGGATGCCATCTTCACTGACGATGAAGCCTAATAGCTTGCCCCCGGTTGCGCCGAAGACACATTTTTGCGGTTAAGGCAGAGCTTGAACTTTTCTATTAGGTCGAAGAGCTTTTTGAGGTTTTTGAAATATCCTTCGATCATGTGAGATTTGACGATCATGTCGTCCACATAAACATCTATTGCTTTATTTATCATGTCGTGGAACAAGGCAGTCATGCCTCGCTGATATGTAGCTCCTGCATTCTTCAGCCTGAAGGGCATAACCCGATAGCAGAAAGTTTCCCATGGTGTGATGAAGGAAGTCTTTTCCCAATCTTCAATGGCCATCTTGATCTGATTATAGCTGGAGAAGTGTCCATGAAGGAGAAGATCTTATGTCCAGCAGTGTTTTTTACCAGTATATCGATAAGAGGCAGAGGGAAATCGTCTTTATGACTTGCTTTGTTGAGATCCCTAAATTCGATGCACATCCTGACTTTGTCATCCTTCTTTAGAACTGGTACGATATTTGTGAGCCATTCCGGATAATTGGAGACTACTACGAATCTCGCATTGTACTGCTTGATGACTTCATCACGGACCTTCGGGCCCATTCTGGCTTTATTCTTCGGAGCTTCTGCTTGATAGACTTCATGTCCGGCTTTGTTGGCAAGTGGTGTACTACCAAATCTTCATTGAGCCCTGACATATCTTCATAAGAGAAGGCACAGTTGGACAACCTTGGTTTCAAGAATTCTATCATCCTCTGCTTGTATTCCAGAGACAGTGATCTTTCGATGTGCACTTATCTAGGGAATTCCTGTGATCCAAAGTTCACAACTTCAAAATTGTCTGCCACAATGTTGGCCTTTATTTCGAATCTTTTGAGGGAATCCTCAAGTTCGAGAGCTGTATCATCATTTCCCTCATCCTGGGCTTCATCCAATCCCCATGAGTTCGAAATCTAACTCTAGATCGAAATCGTATGAGTCAACCTCGAACTCCGCAGCTGTGAGCGAAGTGTTTGGCATAGTGATTTTTTAAAGGTTTTTCGATATTTTTGATTTTTGATGATTTTCTGATGTTTTGTGATTTTGAGAAATATTTGATATTTTTATGGTTTTTGAAATATCTATTGTTTTCATGTTTTGAATGTTTTCTGATTTTTTTGTATCATTAAGGGATCCCAAATAGGACGGTGTTGCAAACCTTGATTGATCTTGTCCTAATTTGGGGTACTAACTGCTATTTATGTTGGTATTTTTTTAGGTCGGCGTCCGTGGGTGGGTCATCGACCAATTCGATTATTAGAGGGATGACTGTCCAGCCTGGTTCTTTCCCCCTTTCGATCCTGTTACTCTGCTCTGTTTGTATCTGTGGGTCATCCGTCTTGATGACCATGATGTTTGCTGGGTTGGGTTCAGAGTTGGAGTCTGTTTTAATCTCCTCGCTCAGAAGTTGGAGCTCCTTGGGTTCTTCAGGTTCACCTTGTGGTGGGACCCTGATGTTTGTCCAATCAAGGGAAGGTCATTTCCCGTTTTCAATCCAATGGATGGGCTGCTTCTGCCCCTTGTGTTGTTGAGTTGTTGGTGGGGGTGTTTCCCCTTGACTGTTAGTGGGGATGGGTGCTTCCCTGCTTTTGCTTGGGTGACTTACGACGGGCACTCTTGGTCCTGGGTCCTCTATGGGTGGCCCTGTTTCCGTGCCCCTAGCTTCATGTGATAGGTCCGGGGGTTCTGCCCCTGACATTGAGTGTGCCTTTGATGCTTTGAGGATCTTGTCCCACCGTATTAGCAGCTAAATGGATTCCTGGCTGGAATGTTCTATTAGTTTGAGCCACTGGAGGTGGTCCTCAAGAGAGATCATCGTGTCGCCACAGATCGTTCCGGCCTTAACAAACTCGATGGGTGTGTACTTGAATGGTTGCCTCTTTTTTGACCTTATGGTTTGGTCTTTCAGTGTTGGTTGGTACCCCAGTCCCTACCTTTGTATGTTGGCATGAGCTGGCTTCACTACTATACCTTTCCCATGGAACTCGGTACGGTAGTTCAGGATTAGCCATTCAGTAGGAGGGATGACATATTCGACTGCGAGTGGGTAGGGATTGGCGATGGAGTTCACAATTTCGAACTCAAAACTATGACATGATATATTGCTCCCCGTGTGCTGACGTCAATCACTATAATGTCAGTTTCTAGGGTATTGACTGCCACCGGTAGGATGATTTTTGGTTTGGCCAGCACTGAGATGATCTGATTCCCGAAGGGAATTTAACCCTTTGGTGGAGAGTGGATGTGATGGCTCTAACAGCATGGAGCCATGGCCGTCCCAATAGAAGGTTAAATGAGGCAGGAATGTCAATGACCTGAAATGTGACAAGAGTCATGTCTAGTCTGATTTGTAACTCAATGTCTATTTCCACCTCCACTTGCCTTCGAGAGTTATCGAAGGCTCTGACACTCATGGTGCTGGGCTTGAAAGAAGGTTCGATCTTCAAACATTCTGCAGTCCTTAAGGGGCAAACATTTAGGCTTGATCCGTAATCAATGAGTACGAGTGGTACTTTGAAATTTCTGTGACGGATGGCTATATTAAGTGAGCGCACATGTTGACGACCTTTAGGTGGCAACTCATCGTCAGAGAAGGTGATAACTCGCGGTGCGAGGAGTTGTCCGATCATGTTTGCCACCATTTTAGGAGGTACATCAGAAGAGATATGTGCATCATTCAGAGTTTTTGCAAAGATTTCATGATGCGATCTTGACGTGTACAAGAGTTCCCAGATGAAAATTTGTGCGGGAATGGATTTGAGCTGAGCTGCTATGTCACAAGCAGTGTCAGCCTTGTGGGTTTTTCCTGACAAAATTCCCCTGGTTTCTTTCAGATTTTGATTATCTCTCCTGAAATCCTACCATTGTTACCCACTTCGGCGCACTCTGGATAGTGCCATGGGACTGCCTTTGTGCTATAGGAGGGAACCATCCATCCTTCCAGATATATCACCGGATCCTGAGGTTGTGAATTCGTTGCCGGGACCATTTGCAGTGGACTCAATGATTTCTCTTAGAGTATGACTGGATCCTGGGGGGTTCGATAGTGGGATTTTCCTTCTCCTCTTGATGTATGCTTTGTGAAGGAGGGATCCTCTAGGCATGTGCTAGTTGGTGAGGCATTAGTGAACTTGGGAATTGGATTAGGGGTGCCCCTTGCAAGGTTAGCAGGGCTAGATCGGTGAGGCCTATCAGAAGAATGAGGGGTTCAGAATTTGACCTATTTAGATATGCCGAGGATGGGGCTGGACATGCCCCTTGGAGAGAGAGAGGCTGAGATTGTGACCTGGTGGGCGTTGTTGACGTGCTTTGGGAGATGAGAGGTTGTACTATTGGTGTTGCTTCAAGGATGAGGAGTGGTGCTGTTGGTGCTACTTCAAGGAATACCTGTGGCCCAGGCGGAGGTGCCTGTCAGTATCCGCTTGTCCGATTTGTTGTATCGGGCATGATTACCTGTATGGAGTGATTTGAAGAAGAATATGTGGGACGCTCCTTTTCAATGCTATTGACGGTAGAGGTGCCAGATGTACTGGCTCCTGCTTGATGCGATGGCAAGGGATTTTGAAGGATGTTGACATGGGTGGTGCTGCTGGCATGTGGGGTGATTGTAATTTTCTGGCTTTCGATTAAATCTTGAACCGCTGTTTCAAGGCAAAACAGCGGTCTGTTAGATGACTAGGAGCCTGGTGATATGCGTAATATTGATTTTCATTGTAACCCAGTGGTAAGGGATTTGGCGGAAGTCGTAGTTGGAGTGGTATCAAGAGTTGCCTTTGCATTAACATTGTTAGAACCTGATTGTACGTTTGTGCGAGCGGGGTGAACTTCCCTCCCAACATGGCCTGCCTATATGAATTTTATGCATTTCCCTTAGGCTGTTGTGGCTGTGATTGAGGCGGCTGCGCCTGATATCCCTATTGGGTTTGCTCTGGTTGGTATTTCCTGTGTGGTTGTGGCTGGTATTGCCTGCCTTGTTGTGGTTCCGGTTGCGAAGCATACTGGTTGCCTTGAGTGTTGGCGATGATGTTGTTGACCTCTGTGGTGCGTTGTGCAGGAGCAGTGCTGTTTCCATTCCCATATTTGACAGGTTTCCCCTCGACTTTGTTTCTTTTGATTGAGGGGGCCTAACGCAGCCATGGAGAAATGCTTCCGACTCTAATCCCAGCTTCCACTTGTTCTCCAGCTTGAATGAGCTGGGAGAAATTTACGTATGGGTATGAGATTAGATATCCTGAAATGTTTGGGTTAGTCGAATGGACAATCATGGATATCTACTCTTCATCGTCGATGGAGTTTCTCATTCGAGCTGCCATAGTTCGCCATTGTCCTATGTATGCTGGCAGTGATTCATCACTTTTTTGTCTCAAGGCAGCCAGATCTGCCCTCCGTGAAGCCATGTTCAGATTGTATGAAAATTTGTCGATGAATGCTTGGGAGAGTCTTTCCCAAGTCCTAATCTGATGGCTATCCAGTGATGTATACCAATCCAAAGCATCGCCCTTAAGGGATTTCTGATAGAGCCATATTAAAGCTCCATTATTCCCTGCTATCACCTTGAATTCCCCATAAAATGCTTTTAGATGTGCTGTGGGGCACCCACTACCGTATCTTTTGAATTTGGGTACTTCAAAGTTTGGAGGCACCCGAGCATCTCGAAAGGGACACAGGTCCCTAAATTTGGTGGATGGATGATCCACTCCTTGCTGCCTTTATAATTGATTTTGCACCATTTATAGCTGTTCCCTTAGCTCCTCTATCTCTGACTTGCTGTGTTGTGGATACCTTGCCCCTTGTTGTAGGGCTTGCGCTACTTCTTCCTCATAAGGATCGATTTCTTCGACCCCTTGGTTTCTAAAAATATGGGGTTGTTGAAAAGAGGATGGATTCCCGGTGGCGGGAGGTAGCTAGAATTGGACGCCACTCCCTTTCAGAGGAGGGTGTGATGGTCGGAAATGGCTCCCACCTGGGGTATTTGCCAATTCTGAAATGTTGCTCTCGTTAGGGGGAGTGAGCCGGACTCGAAACTGACCCCCATTCATGGGCATCCACCAGTTCTTGTCCGTGATTCCTGTTAGGGGGAACCGTTGTGGTAACCTGATTGTTAAGATGTGTTGAGTAGTGATGTGTGGGAGGATTGATCCCATTTATTGGTTGTTGTTGTGGCTGTGCTGACTCCTCTAGAAGAGGGAGTACATGATTTGTTGGAGGGATGAGGGAGAAAGCGAATGGAGTTTGATGGATTGAGCTGTTTTGCACACTAGGCTATATTGCCTGTGTGTTTGGTGGAGCGCTTGACACCAGGTGATGAAATATCTCTTGCAATGCTCGAAAACTTTGGGCCATCTCACTTATGGTTACATTGTCTGGAGGATTTGTTGGAACAGTCGGAGGTACTGGCACTGGTGCTGGTGTTAGCAATGGTGTTGATGTTTCATGAGCTGGCTGAGCTGCCGACTCTTCTTCATGGGTAGCTTGAGAAGTCATGGCTGCCCAGGATCGAGTGGTCATGATTTGATTTTATGCTTAAGCAAGCATAAGCCAAAGATTGGTGATTTTTTTGGGGTTTTATATGTAAATGCAGTGATGAATGTCCCTTGAGATTGGAATTTCACACGTTTTTGAGTTGGGTCACTACTAGTGTATTCTAGTAAGTCCCTAGTAGAGTCACCATTCTGTGAACACTGGAAATTGGCGCCCACGCAGGTTCACGTGTTTTGGGTTCGATTTGTGGGGGTAATTAAGTTGATTTGTGAATGTTGGAGTCGCCACTAGCTAATTAATCTCAGAACCCTGCAGTCGGCTAGAAACCGTGGAATACGTAAGGTTGGAGAAATCTGAAGACTCTCCTACCTTGGATTGACTCCTGGTCTGCGATCCGGGATTCTGAGTAAGGGACCTCGGTTACAAAGAGGGAAAGTGTTAAGCACCCTCTCTGCTTATACGAATATACGGTCTTTACTTGGTGTGGTAAGGAAATCTCAAGGGATGGATGCTATGGTTGGGATAGGACTAGGCACACACGGATTTTTGATACAGCAAGATCCGAAATTTCAGCAAGTTACAGAGCATTCGTCCGGGAATGTGTCTAAAAAGCGGATGTAATGATGCTTATGTCAAAAGGTGAAGAAAAATGTACTACATTACTAGGAATTTCTGATGTGACAGGATCCGATGTACGGCAAGTCACAGAGCATACGTTCATTAGAGATCTAGAGAAGTAGGGGGTTGAGAAGGGAATAGATGTCATGATGAATGCTTGTATGAGATGATTTGATCTTTGACTTGAACTTGAATATGCTAAAACATAGACTGAACCATGACCAATTTGGGCTAGGCCTAGGGATTAAAAAGGTTAAGAGGAGGGGCCAGGGGGTGGCTAAAAGATCATAACTTGGAGGTTTGGGAGCTCCTTCCCTTTCCTTCACTCTCTTACTCTCTCTCTCTCTCTTTCTCTTTCTCTCTCCTCCCTCTTGGATGTGGATGTGTTGTTGTGAAAATGTGAAGAGAAGAGGGCTATTTATAGCCTTCTCCAAGGGTCTTATGGTAAATGTGGGGTTTAGGAGGGGTAAAAGCTGATGTGGCAAGCGATGAGTGGTTAAAGGGAGAGAAACGCCACGTGGCGGACTCCCATTGGCTCTTAGGGTTGGTAAAATAGTAAATACGGTCGGATAGGGGGTTAAATCTGATTTTTGGATGTTGGGCTAGCTGTCACTCCCTAAACTCAGAAACCGGGCTCACAAAATTCCTGATCGCCGAATCAATCGTCGACAGCCTTCGTAGTACCCCATTCTCAGCTCCCAATGTCCATACGCCAGATTTCGATCCTAGGATCCTACAAGGAGGATTTTCCAGTGTACATTTATCTTGTAAGAAGCATAACCACAAGTATACCCAAATCACATAGGCAATGTCATTATCACATATCCACTAATATAATCATTTGAGTGCAATGCTAAAAGGGAAATATATATTAAATTCAAAGCTCCAGAAGACCGCTTCACACTCTAAGCTCAACACTGCTGCTGTGACCTAACATCACCTGCACGCATCTATCATGCATAAGCTTATAGAAAGCTTAGAGGGTGGTGAAAGTGTGTGCACAAGATAAGTGCCAAGTATTCAATACAATGCCTTAATCATACAATATCGGAATTACTGGCAAGATCATAAATCATACGATATCAGAGTAAGCAGAAATACTGCAAGTCTCTAAATCATACAATAGTAGAGTAGGCAATACAGATCAGCTATGCAAATGAGGAGTCATAGAGAGCCAAATATCATATGCCGAGGGTACAATGTAATATGTAAATCCTGCTAAGTCTGTCTAGGCCATATAAGTGCAGAAACATAGTAACCCAAAATGCCATATGCCTACGGGTGTAATGCAATATGCAATATGTGGTGCGAATGAAATGACCAAGTTGCAGTGTGAAGTCGGGATGATGGTACGTAGTATCGCAGGCTAAGGGGTCCACCACAAGGGACTTCTATCCAAACCAGTCCCATACCTAAATTTGGATAGTCAGACTCAATGTGGTAAACTCCTGATCTCAGGTTAGTCGCGCGCTCCAACCAAAATCCTGGCCATTGCGAAAGTACATATAACAATTAGTTGTGTACCATCAGCCCATGTGGATAGTGAATGAATGAATATAATGCTGAGTATACAACTCCTACTCCATAAATCAGTACTGTACATCTATGAGATCATCACTCGGGTCTAGTACACTCCAAGTTGGCTAAGGCCTCTGCAGGCTGCGCAGCCCAGCGAGTGGAAAAGACCTTACTACCTACTTGCCACATATATCAATGCCTACCCGGCTCGTCGATAGCAGACCCATTTAGGAGCTGGTCAGGCTCAACCTAGCTAAGCCTACTCTCTCAGGCGGGTAAGGCCACACCCCCTCCCAACCGACCACGACACAATGGGAGACTCGACCTCCTGGTATTCGGCACTCAGGAACTCATGTATCCACTCGGTCTCGATGTTGGGGCGTCCTCTGGTACCAAAAGGGTTTAGAAATTTTCACCCTGGGCCATCTATGGCGGCCCGATGCTAGTAACATATTTCTGGTGTCCCATCTGGCCATCCATGATATGCAATGGAGGCTACAGCCCTGATGTCATTAGGGCGTACAGTAATTATAACACACAATACAAGATGCATGAGTCATACAATTCGGTCATGCATCAATCCTGCGCATAACGTGCGCTCATGTGAGATAACCTCTGCCTATCAGGGAGTCTCATAATAACTGCTCAATGACATATGCAATGGTAAACCATATCTCATAACAAACATGTAGATGATGCATATGGGCATCTATCATGATGTAATGCTGTCAGATACTCATAATCGGTATCAATAACTTGCATCGACAATCAACCTCGACAATGTGGACATTTAACCAACATTGCCCCCAAGGAACGACCCACATAGATCCTAACATATGGTGGACCCATGACCTCACACAAGGGCCAAATATACAATACCATGGGCCTCACTCAAGAGCTTAATACACATCACGATGATCCTTTCATATGGGCCTAACACATTGGGCCTTAAACACCGTCTGAATACACATCACAACGGGCCTCAAACATGGGCCGTATATACATCGCATTGGGCCTCAAACACGGGCTGCATATACATCACATTGGGCCTCGTCAATAGGCCTCGATATCCGACCTTGACAATCAGAATCAGCCTCAATAATCAGAATCAGCCTCGATAATCGGAATCAGTATCAATAATCAGAATAGGCCTCGATAATCGGCCTCGACAATCAGAATCGGAATCGACCTCGACAATTGGAATCGGAATCGGCTTCAACAATCGACCTCGATAATTGGATTGGAATCGGCCTTGATAAACAGAATCGACGTCGATAATCGACCTTATAAAGGGCCTAAGGGAAGGTCACAATGAGGACTTTCGGCCATCATTGTCCATCAATGTGGACATCTAACCAACATTGCTCCCAAGTAGTGGCCCACATAAGGGATTCATACACAATGTAACGGCCACACATACATCACATTGGGCCTCCTTCATGGGCCTCTCATATATCGCGTTGAGCTTCATATAAGGGCCTCAAACGTATTACAATGGGCCACATCCATGGGCCTCGAATACATCACAATGGGCCTTGAATACATCACAATGGGCCTTGCCCATGGGCCTTGAATACATCATATTGGGCCACGTCTCATGGGCCTCCAACCTATTGCAATGGGCCTCATCAAATAGGCCGTAAATGCATCACCATGGGCCTCATATACAACAAGTGGGTCGCACTAATGGACCAAACCAATGAGCCTCATATACACAATAGGTGGGCCCCGCACATGGGCCTCATAACCTTAGATCGGGCCACGACCCATGGGCCGGCTCAATACATCTCAATGGGCCGTAACCCATGAGCCTCAAATACAACAAGTGGACCACATCAATGGGCCACACCAATGAGCCTCATGCACATTAAGTGGGCCTCTCAAGGTAATGAGGCCTACGACCCAAAAGTAAATGGACAGTGTGTGTATAACACATGTATATCATGGTGGATCTCACAAAATAATGGGGCCCACAGCCCTATTGGTAAGATGGACGGGCCCTTCGGATACAACACATCGAGTTGGGCCCTGCACATATCAATTGGGCCCCAACAGATGGATAGTGTGCTTGCTATACACACATCAAGGTGGGCTGCATAAGTGGATGACATAGATGAAATATGTACATCATGGTGGACCCTACGATTGCACGGTAGGTGGGCCTGTCGATCAGGGCCGGGCGGTGTGGATGAATCACATCCATCAAGGTGGGACCGGCAGATGGACGGCGTAGACATAAAATACATACATCATGGTGGAGTCCACACCACCGTCCGAATTGTCCAGCACTGTCCAGCTCTGTCTGGACGGTGTGGATAATAATACACATATCAAGGTGGTCCACCATCCAGATGCTGGACGTGTGGACAAAGCACATACATTATATCAGGGCCCCACCATCCCTTGCTGGACGGTGGTGGATGGCACACATATAACAGGTGTGTCTAGCACCGATGGACGGTGTAGGTATAACACCTACCTCATGTGGAACCCACAGAACTGCTGACGTTAAATAGCAGCTAAGTAGGTGGTGGGGCTCACAGATAGACGGTTGGATATACATCATAATGGGCCTCGGCACATGAGCCATAAATACTGGGCCTCATATATCAAGTGGGTCGCACCATCTACACCATTCATCTATTCATAGGGATCATTTTAGAGCATTAAAAAAAAACATAAATTATATCGAAAGATTATTTGGACCGCACACCAAATAACAGTAGTGATAATGATTTCTACCATTAAAATTCTCAGGGCTCACCATAACAATTGTTTTCCATTCGATCTGTTCATAAGGTCACGGATACCTGAATTAAGTGGAAAAAAATAAATTTCATACTGATCCCAAACTTCCGTGACCCTAAAAGGGTTTCAATGGTAGACGTTCAATCCCTACTGCTCTTGGCAGTGTGGCCCACTTGATAACTAGATCTGTCTTATTTACAGTCTCAAGCTGTTAGACGAGCTTGCCAATTGGATTGACGGTTTGGATGCAACACATGCATCAGCAGGCCCCATAGAGATGGACAACATAGATAAAGCACATACCTCGTGGTGGGGTCCACACGTGTGGCCCACCAGAAGAAATGGACGAACGGCGTGGCTATAGTACATACATCATGTTGGCTACCACAGCCCAGCACATCTGGATGGTGCAGACCAAATACAAAATCAAGGTGGGGCCACGTCCAGACGCTGGACGATCTGGTGGGTCCCACCACACACACATATATATATATATATGTTATATATATACCATATATAATATAATATATTATATAATATCATTTCATTTATTATTATTATTATTATTATTATTATTATTATTATTATTATTATTATTATTTTAAAAACGCATGCCAGTATCCAGCATCCTGGACGGACGGTCTGGATGCAAGGCATATAGATCAAGTGTGGCCCCACACGTGGGGTGGGCCCAGCGTCCAAGGACGGTGTGGATGAAACAGGTAAGACCCACAGAACTAGCTGCGTCAATATAGTAGCTATATAGCTGGTGTGCGGTACACGTAGGGCCCACCATCAATACAGTAGCTACATAGCTGCGGCGATTGTTTCTGCAAGCAAAATAGGTGGGTCCCACGTAAGGCCCACCACCATATATATCTTATATAATATATTATATTAATATAATATTAGTTATCATTACTTTACCTTTTCTTTTGCTAGCCAGTACACCCCACTGTCTGTTCACACTTCACTGCTAGCTACATCCAGACCATCTAGATGAAACCCACGCACATGATGTCCCACTGTTCCAGATGGACGATGTGGACACCACACGTGACTCACATGGGTCCCACTTCTGATGGACGGCGTAGGTAAAATACATACTTCAAGGTGGGTCCCACATGAACGTGGCCCACCTGATTTGGATCAATATGATATTTGTGTTTTCCCATCACCAATAAGGTAGGGCCCACATGGCCTGTACGGTGTAGATTTCACACGTACAGCATGGTGGGTCCCACTCCACATCATCATCATCATCAAAGAAAAGTAGAGAGAGAAAGAGAGAGAGATCGGTGAGAAGGGGAGGGACCTCGCCACTATGGGCCCTCCCTAAACAATGCAAACATCAAGATGGGTCCCACCATATGTGGGCCCTCAAATCACAAATCAAATAAATCAAATCACCCATCTTTCCTTCTTCCTCTTTAGTGCTCCAAGGCTCCTAAGAAGCTCCTTCAATGGTGGGGATGATCATGAGGATTGAGGAGGGTAGGAAGTGGGCCACACCTAACTCTCTTGGAAGGCTTGGATGTTAGATCTCTCCTTGGGTTGCTTGGAATGAGAGAGAAATGAGAGAGAGGGGTGATGGATTGATAAGGGATGGGTGAGAGGTGATGGGGAGTGATGGGTGTGTACTTTGTTGTAAGAGGAAGTTGACTTTAGGTAAGGTTGTGTAAAAGGGATGGATTAGGTTGCTTGTACTTGATTGATGGATTGATGTGACGTATCATAAAGATTCCCTCGGTATTTGCAATGCGTGGTGTTTTCCTCGAACCGAACACGGGTTCATATCTCCTGGCCTAGGTATTGCCTCGGCGCGCGAAATGCGGCATCGGTGCTGTCGCCAAGGTACAAGTCTCGAGTCGAGCCGACGCTGATATACAGGACATGACTCAGGATCGCGCGCAAACATCGATAACAAATCATGGGTCACAGAGATTCGATTGGGAGGACCGCGAATGCATATAGAATGGTACGGGCTATGATACGGGTCTCACAGGCCAGCAATTGCTCGGAGGACACATGCGCCTCGCGAGCGTCAGTAATTGGATTACCACCGGTGGTAGTCAAACTACTGCTGGAGGTAGTTAAACTACCACCCGGGCCATGCTCGAGCATGTGGGCCTCGTGTGGCGTGCTAGTTCGTCTGATGGTCCTTTTTTCATGTTTTCGGCTCAGATGGGTGCATTCCCGTGCTGACCTTACTTTGATGGGTTTTAGGTTTGACTTTGTGAGGTTTTAAGGGTTCGGATTTGGGCCTTGGGCTCGGGTTAGGGTTTAGATCAGGGTTTGGGGTTTGGTTTATTAATCATAGTCCAGATTTGCCTTTGCCTTTTCAATATGTTAGTCTGGGTGGGGTGTCTACACCCGGCCATTTGCTTCTATTTTCACTATTGCTCCTTCAGACTTTCTGGACTAGGCGATTTACAGTAAGTTGGTAATCCATCTCCAACAAGCTCATCGTTTTTTTAGCGATATGTCTGATATTTCGGATGAACAGGTCGAGCCTAGGTCTTTCCAAGGCGATTCTGAGCCAGAGAGCCAGGATTCCCGATTAGGGACCTCATATGATCTGCTGTCTTCGATATTATTAAGTTGCGATGTGGCAACAGAGCCTGCCCCACTAGGGAGGGCGGCAGCTTAGTCTTCGGCTGAGCAGCCCATCGACATTAGTCCCTCTGTGTCAAGGCTGAGAGAGATTGACCTAGCTTGAATTAGGTTAGAGTACCAAATACTAGACACCATTATGCTCTGAGCTCCCGAGCTTGGTGAAGTCCCTGGTGATCTTGGCGAGGGTGAGGTGGCCATCTTTCTTGGTCGCCTTGCAATGTGGCCTCCGCCTCCCCATCCATCAAATTGTGTGAGAGGTCACTTCTCACTTGAGGTTGGCTCTAGGCCAGATCATTCCAAATGCCTGGATAGCTCTGTTGGGGACCTACATTCTCTGGTTCCAACTCAGAAACACTAAGCTGGTGGCTGAGGAATTCCTCTACTTATACTAACCAAAGGCTAGCCCAAAGCTTTTGAGCTGGTACTATTTCTCGGCATGGACGAACAAGGGCCATGCCCTTATCACCAGCAATTCATCCTTCAACAAAAATTGGAAGGACAAATGGTTTTGTGCGTCCGGAGAGTGGGAGGCCCCAGTTGCTTACTTGGCTGGGCTGTGGTCTCGACTTCCCACCAAATTCGCCAATCTAAGTTAAACGTTACCGAGCAATGGACTTGTAAATTTCTTTGGCTTTTGTACCTATGATTGCTCACCATTGACCATTTTTATAGGTTTTTTCTCGTATCCAGCCCTTCTCTCTAACCTTCAGCTCCGTCAAGTTAACCGAGCAAAGGCGACGAACGCTACTCACAGGGCCTGGAGCATGTTGATCACACCCGACCTCTTACACTAATCCGAACTTTCCTGACCCGCTCCATCAGGTAGATAATGGGTCATAAAATCATCTTAAAGGTTATGTTCAGATTATGATTTTTTTTTTTTTTTTTTTTGTATTAACCAGAAGTGCCTTGCCGTGCAGAAATGATGACCTCCAACGCCCTCCGGCAAAGCGGGTGGGGGTCCTCAATAGCTGTGGAGACTAGGTCGGAGCCCATCACTAAAGGGCTTGTGATGGAGTAGCTAGTCAGGACCACTGTGGGTGAAGGAGCTCTGGGGGCTCCAACATCGGTGATTCCTCCCCAACCGATGGCTGTGGAGGTGGTAGATTTGGAGGAAACTCCTTTATCTTAGGAGGCTCTCCCCACCAAGTAGCTCCGACCCTCGACAACCCAAGCTCAGGCCGAGGAGGGTTATACCTCAGTCCAACAAGCTGATGAGGCCAAGGAGTCGGCTCCTCTGCCTCCTGTGTATTGTATGAACAACCTTGCCACATGGATGACCAGGCATGTCCCAGAGGAGCAGATCAATGAGTTGGTGAATACTCATTATGTGACTCTTCTGGGGGACGTTGTCACGTACTGCTACGAGGTCGACTTCCTCTCCTTGGCCATGCATATCCATTCATGAACTGTCGACATTTTCTAACATGTTCTTCTTTATTTTAGCTCGTCTCCGCTCTCTTGTCTGTCCACTGAGTAGTGAGGCGAGTAGCCAAGGAGTGCGAACATGTGGAGGCAGCAATCCAAGACAAGACAACAAGGTCAGACCCTTCCGAGAGGCTCTGGGGAAATTTGGGGAGGAGCAAGTTTCTCCAAAGATCTAGTTGGATGAGACCCAGGGGAGGGAGGGTTCAGCACTAGCTAAGCTAGAAGGGACCTTTTTATTCTTGAAAAGGAATAGATTGAAGTAGTGGATAAGGCTACAAGGTTAGACGCTGAACTAGTAGAGGTGAAGGCTAGCTCAGCAGCCAAGTTAGCTGAGGTCGAGGCATGTAACGCTCCGAACATTTCAATACTCGAGTATTAAAAGTTCTCAAGCGTTACTAAGAAGTTGACTTAATATGTACATGTGTAGGATACGAATCTAACCATCCTAACCTTATAGTTATTCCCTGACATGAACCTAACTATTGTGAATGATCTTCATTCATAAATCAAGCCATTTGATTGTTGATTTCAAGACAAGACCCTCCATCGAGTGATTCAACGTATACTCTTCCCTTAAGTGAATTAGCGAATAACCAATTATCTGTAATGATTTAGAAGAAAGTTTGTTTGTAAGAATTGTTCAGAAAGGTGCATAAAACCAGGTAGAACCATTATATTTCACAAAACTCTCAAATAAACAAAAATTACAAAAATGCCATTAACCTAAACCCCTGAATTTTAGATCACATAGTTCTTGTTGTCCTATTAAGGTGAAATTTTATGCCATTCGTATAAATCCTAAATTAATCATACACATCAAATTTCAACCCTTAGATCATTATAAAAATAACCCAATGGATAGATCAGCCATTAACCATTGGTTTTGGGGCCCACCTGATCTTTGGATATATTTAAAATTTTGACTCAACATCTAACATGGGCTGACAAAATAAATGGACGGTGTAGATTTCTCCAGAACATCACGGTGGACCCAACAGTCAAGCTCGAGTGTATACTATACGCGTGCACCGGTGGTGCACCAGACATTCGACTATGGTCAAAGCGGGTTTGACCCGTATTTGCCCGAAAAAGGAGTTTTCCCCCTCCTTTCCCGCCAGCGTACGATTTGAAATAGGTAGGGCCGTTTGACAGCGTTGTGGCCCACTATGATCGTCCCGCTAGATGATCCAGATCGACCACCTTGTAGACCACCTTAAGACGACCAGTCCCTGCCCAATCTCAACCATTGGATCTCACAGCCGAACGCACAATCTCAGCCACAAACCAGGCTGTGTGTGGTTGGGTTTCCGAAGATGGAAAGAATCCCAATCTTTCCCCTTTTCATGCTGGTTATCCGCGTGCAACCTCTCCTAATCATCCTAGCCATTCATTACAAACCAGTCCCCCAAACTAGGGCTTCCTCCTAGCTACACTTGAACTCTCTTTTCGCCGCTACCGCAAGTTGGAAGCTATTACGTTAAGCAGAAACGATAATCACCAGCAGTTTGTTAGGTCCCACAGTGATCATGGGACCTATCCAAGCCATCCAAATCCTGGATTACAAGACCACCCATCGGATCCGAACCCACCATTAGAGGAGGAGTCATCTTCTTCGTTAACTGAAAGAACCCACCCTCGGTGTGTGGGCCCCATCCATTGATCTAAGATGATCACTCAGTGGGTCAGAACAACATTAATAACATCAGATTACTTCCATGCATCCAAATTCATGATTAACCAGCGGCAAGATCGTGTGTAGATTGAACATCAAGACTCCGGTTTTGGGATTCACCATGATGATATAAATTGTCCAAATTATGGAGGTAGGGATTACGATCCCTCCTAAGATGCTGAAAAAGAAGGAAAGGAGGGGCGCTGATCTCTCTTGTGATACGCAGGTACGGTAGTGCGTAAGTTGTGTTGCATAGGATCTTTACGCACGGAAACTCTTGCTGCGCAAATAAGATGACGCAGAGGAGACACTGAGTTCGGACAACCTATAAAACAGGCCCTGTCGTCCCATAAGAAAGAAACGTGAGAGAGAGAGAGAGAGAGCGAGCAACGTCCAGCAGGTTGGTGGACGTACAACAAGAAAAAGAAAAGAAAAGGAAAGAGAGAAAGAAAGAAGGAAAGGAAAAAAGAAAAGAAAGGAAAGGAAGAGAAAAAAGAAGAAACGAAAAGAGAAAGAAAGAGAGAAAGAGAGAGAAAGAAAGAAAAGAAAAGAGAGAGTTGGGTTTCGAGTCGACTCGCTGGGTCTTGGATTGAGTCAGGGCCAGATTTGAGTCAAGCTTCAGGAGAGGGTTTTTTCCTTTAAGCTTGCAATAATTTAAGGTAGTACGAATTAATTTGTTCCCTCACATATTTTGAATCCTTCCTATTGATTCAGGAGTGATGATAATTGATTGCTTGCCTCCAAGTGCAAAGGTTCGTAAGTAATATCCAGTGAATATAAGGTCGATCCTACAGGGAGATGAATTGCAAAAAGGAGAAAATCAAATGCAAAGCAAACTAAATAATAAAAACTAAATTGATAATTTAATTTTGAAAATTTTAAATGGATGTAATTCAACTGAATTAAAACAACACTTAAGCTTCAAAGTTCCATGCATAGGTTAATGTTCAAAATCATGATGACTTGGATAGCACAACTAGGATCCGAGCACTATGGTCATTCTAATTGGAAAATAAAATAATTTAATCATTTAAAATAAATGATATAAAAGATTAGAAAATCATATATTTGCACCATTGATATATATTCTCAAGTGCCAGTGATTTTAAGCATTTAATATATATGAGATAATGAATCAAAGAAATGTAGCAGGTTGAGAACCTCTCCTATTTAGGAAATCTAATTAATCCAGGGTAAGCCTATCCATTAATATGGATCTCATATGATGGAAACATATGAATCTCACATTAGGATAAAAAAATTAAACCTAAACAATAGATAACATGCATACACCATTCTTCTCATCATTAAAATAATCAATCATCATAATTATGGAAACATTAGACCCATGTGCTTACCTTCTAGCTTGGGCTAGAGGAAACTTAGAAAAACATAACTAAAATAAAGAAAGAAAGTAACAAGAAAGAATAAATATCTAAAAGCTTGTAAAGAAAAATAAATTAAAACTATAAAACTCTCTAAAAACCTTAGATCTTGCTTTGGAATGTCTTGAATGATGCTTAAGAATGCCATGGGAAGCCTTATATATAAGTGGGGAACTCCAACTTTTATACCAAGTTGGAAAACTCTAGAAACTGCCTCAAATTTACACAGTTTACTAAAATAGACTTCACGTTACGCAGTTTTTCAAAATAGACTTCAGAGTTTCAGAATATGCTTTTTTAGGACGATTTCAGGATTCTTCACTTCAAATCTTTGATTCTCTTCATTCCTCACTTAGTTTTCTTAGATCTTTGGCATGTAAATTGTTCAATCTTGGTCTCATAAGATCCATCCCCTTGCCTTAGTGATCCTTGAGCATCAAATCCATGTTTTTAACACCCTTTGTAATCCAAGCTCTTAAATTCACCTTGCAACACAAACACGAGTAAAATAGAATATTAAGCTTATTCATATTCATAACACTAAAATATAAATAAAGAAAATTATGCATTATTTGAGTCTTAACACACCCCAACTAGCATTTTGCTAGTCCTGAGCAAAATAAGCGAAGAAAAATAAAAATAAGAATAAAAACTAATTCTAGAAACAAAATTAAAATGAAAAAAATTCTAACTACACCACTTTCACAGGTAATCTCGATTGCATTTAGCATCTACAACAAGCCTTTAAACCCCTAGGTTTTTCTTAGTGGACGAGTTATAGCCTCATAAGGGTTTTCAGAAGTGTTACTCACAAACATTGAAAACATGAAAAATAGTTCAACACTAAGAAATTTATACAATTATGCCTTCATTCATCATATGAATTCCAAAACAAAATAATATTTACCCTAAGTCTGAAGTTAGTTAGAATCTCAATTTTATAATCCATTATATCCTTGAGTTCAGAGACCTAATCAAAATTTTGAATAGTTATGATCCAATATACTTAGGTGCTCGGTGACACTAGTCTAACTTTGAGAAATATGCATGTTCCCTGTCCTAAATCTTTTCAATCATCCCAAGAATATGAAATCTCTAGTTATCTCATTTCCTTCATGCCATTTCTTCTTTTATCATCATATAATTATTATTATAGACCACCCTTAAGTGAAGATTCTCACCATGTTTACTTCATAACCTAAGGTATCGTACTTGTAATGGTAATAGTAATAGATATTTAGGTATCCTTACTCTAATTATTGACACGATTATTATGGTTATTGCATTCATACTCTATAATAAAATTTTCTTTTTCCATCAGTTTTTTTTCCATTTGATATTCTTTCTTTTAAGTATATATTAATGGTACTAGTTTATTTAACCTTGTTTGAATCAAAATTTGTTATTCTAGTTCACATATTATATTCCTCACTTAGTTAGATAGGGTGTATTGTGAATTCAGTACATCAAATTACAACTCACTTTAAACTAGTGATTAGATAATTGAACTCAAGTATATAATTTTCAATCATTAGAATTCTGATTACTATCAACCTAGACTAAGTATTAACTTTGCCTTTGGAATTCACATAATATCATTTCACATTCTTGTATATAAATATATTATTTTGAAAATGTTGAAAAAGTTTCTACATAAACCTAAAAAAATAAACTTAAACATAAAAAGTAAATTGAAACCTAAAAAAAAAAAAAACTCACATGGATGACTATCCATGCCCTCCAACCTAAAATCTACATTGTCCCCAATGTAATGATAATGTAATGCAAAGAACAATAATAAAAAAAAAAGAGTGGATAGTACCTACCATGAAGAACTCACCTGCTAGGTGACACTAAAAAATTGAATATGATACAAATCTTACACAAATGCTTTGTCAGACTAGGAGCAACAGTATGAATATTCTAGCTCATAAAGAGGGACAGACCCCTCTCTCAAATGAAAGTTTTTCACATAAAGCTTCAATTTCTAACCATTAACCTTGTACACATTGTCATTATGTGGATTCTCAATTTCAACAGCCCCATAAGTATAAACATTCTTCACAATGAAGGGGCCTGTCCATCTTGATCTTAATTTTTTTTAAAAAGAACTGAAGACGAGAATTGTACAATAGGACCTTTTGCTGAGGTTCAAAATTCTTCCTCAGAATGTTTTTGTTATGAAAAGCTTTGGTCATTTCTTTGTAGATTTTAGAGTTTTCATAGAAGTCTCTCCTCAGCTCCTCTAATTCATTCAACTCTAATTTCCTTTGTCCACTTGCTTGGTCCATATCAAAGTTTATTGTCTTTCTTGCCCAGTTGGCTCTATGTTCCAATTCACAAGCAAGTGGCAAGCCTTCCTATACACTAATTTGTATGGGGACATTCCAATCAAAGTCTTATAAGTAGTCCTATAAGCCCATAAAGTGTCAGATAGCCTGAGGGACCAATCCTTCCTGTTTGGCCTTATAGTTTTCTCCAAAATGTGCTTGATTTTTCGATTAGAAATCTCAACTTGCCCACTAGTTTGTGGGTGGTATGGGGTGCTTAATTTATACTTGATGCCATATTTCTTCATCAAAGCCTCAAATGTCTTATTGCAAAAGTGAGACCCGCCATCACTAATGATGGCCTTTGAATTTCCAAATCTAGAAAAAATATTTTCCTTGAGGAATCGTATGACCACTTTGTTGTCATTGGTCCTACTTGGAACTGCCTCAATCCACTTCGAAACATAGTTCACACTAACCAATATATAAAGAAATCCAAAAGAAGATGGAAATGGACCCATAAAATCAATAGCCCAACAATCAAATATCTCCAATGGTAAAATTGGGGATAAAGGCATCATGTTGCATCGGGACACTTTTCCCACCCTTTGACATCTATCACAAGTAACACAGAAAGCATAGGTGTCTTTAAACATGGTGCGCCAGTAAAAATCACACTGCAAGATTTTTGCAGTGGTTTTCTGAGCAGAAAAATGGCCACCAGATGATTCCATGAGGCAAAAGGAAATAACACTCTGAACTTTATCCTCTAGGACACAACGTCTAAAAATCTGATCAGTCCCATATTTATATAAATACAAGTCATCTCAGAAGAAGTTCCTAACCTTGGTTTCAAAACGCTTCATATCTTGTGACTTCTAATGATATGACATTTTTTCTGTTACAGGATAATTCACTATATCTACATACCAAGGCAATTTGAAGATCGCAAATAATTGTTCATCAGGAAAAGTATCCTGGATATGCATCTCCTCAGTGGAATCGTCTAACACCAATCCGGACCACAACGTTTTCTACTCCTTTCTTATCTTTTATCTCTAAGTCAAATTCTTGGAGTAGGAGGATCCATCTTAAAAGTCTCGGCTTTACATCCTTCTTAGATAGCAAATATTTCAAAGCCGAGTGGTATGTGAAAATGACCACTTTGGATCCCAACAAGTACGACCTAAACTTATCCAAAGGAAAAACTACTACAAGTAACTCTTTTTCAATTGTTGAGCAGTTGACTTGGGCCGAGTTTAGAGTTCTACTCGCATAGTGAATAACGTAGGGCTGTTTATCTTTCCTTTGGCCCAAAATAACTCCTATGACATAATCACTTGCATCGCACATTAGTTCAAAAGGAAGTATCCTATCTAGTAGACGCATAATAGGTGCAGTGGTAAGGGATGATTTAATTTTATTAAAGGCACTTGCACACTCATCTGTCCACTTAAATGAGACATCCTTTTGGAGAAGATTAGTTAAGGGTCTAGTAATACTAAAGTCCTTTATGAATCTTCCATAGAAACCAGCGTGCCCTAGAAGTAATCTAATATCTTTAATAGTTCGGGGGATAGGTAGATTAGCAATTGTTATGGGAAGATCAAAGACACTCGAACTCCGAGGCCCATGGTTATTCAGAGCTAACTCGAAACGCAAGATCTCGCACTCTCCCTCTACAATTGAACTTATACCCAGATTCCCTTGACCTGACTTAGGCATCAGAGGGTCCCCTATTTAAGCCAGGGTCTCCTTTGCTCACTGTTTCTATGTAAGCCTAGCGCTCGGTAGGAGTTTGGAGCTCCGAGCGGAGAGTAGTCCATATTTTAGCAGTAACATTTTTGGTGCCGTTTGTGGAAAACTGATACAAAAAGTCAGTTTCTTATTTTCTAGTACAATGGTAAGAGGAAAGAAGAAATCCGTAGTTGTGGAGCCGGAACCAAATGATCAGACTTGGTCTTCCTCATTACTTCACGCTGAGTTGGCTCAAGGACCATCCTAGTGTTCTCGTAATCTAACGAGCAAGTATCGAGCTATGTAAAATAAGATTTAAGCCTTATATGATGAAATTAATCAGATGAAGCAACGACAGGAGCAACAGTCACATCCCGTCCGGGAAACAGTCGGACCAGTGGCGGAAGTCGTGTCCGCACCGCGGAGTGTGAAACCTGAAGGATCACAGCATCAATCTACCTGGGTTCCAGCTTAAGTCCAGAAACCCCCTCCGACATAAAACCAAGTTCCGGCTCGAAATCCAACAACTCGAGCTCCGACGAATGCATCGATCACTTCGACCCTGGCACCGATGGACCTCCGTCACGAGCTGGAGAGGAGGGGGGAGAACCCTTGAAGTAGAGGCTCCGTGGGAGATAGTAGCTGAAAGCAGAGATCTGTAGGAGGCGCGGTTCACAGAACTTAACAATCAGGTTCTAACGCTACAGTAGAATCAACAACCCTTATCCATCCCTGCCGCCGTTTAGGTGATGATGGAAGAGACCGAACCTCCCTTCACCTCTACAATCATGAGTGAGGTGATGCCGTAGAGATTCCGGATACCTCCCGTCATCCAGTACTCCGGGTCTGGGACCCGTCTGAGAATGTAAAAGCCTATCGCTCATGGATGCAAATTCAGATGACCACGGATGTGATGATGTTGAGGGGCTTTTCAATCACCCTTATTGATCTGCTTAGAGTTGGTACAGGCAACTCAAGCCCAATTCAGTCAGCTCCTTCGCAGAGCTCAATAGATTGTTCCTTACCCAATTCATAAGTGGTAAGAAGAGTCGAAAATCGATTACTCATTTGTTCACCATCAAGTAGGGGCCTAAAGAGTCATTGAAGGACTTCATTGCCTGCTTTAATAAGGAGGCATTACAGGTGGAGGATTACGATGACAAAATGGCGCTCTCTGCCATGTTCAATGGACTGAAAGAGGGGAAGTTCACCTTCTCCATTGGGAAGAATCCACCGAAGACGTTGGCTGAGCTCATCACCAGACCTAAAAAATACCGAGAAGTTCTCCAACTTACGTAAAAATGTCCAAGTAGTAGAGCCGTCAACTAAAGGGAAGAGGCTGAGGAATGAAGAGCTCCAGCCATCCAATAAGAAATCGGATGACTATGTTCCTTATGATCGTCAACCGAGCAGGAAGCTTGAGGGAAAGTTCCATTCCTACGCTCCCCTCAACACATCTATAGAATAGATACTACTAGACATTAGGGGTCAGAGGCTCTTGAATTGACCCATTTGCATGAAGGCTGACGTGGAACGCTGAGATAAGCATAAATATTGTCGGTTCCATCGTGACCACGGTCACAACATGAGTGACTGTGTGGATCTCAAGGATGAGATCGAGACCCTCATTCATAAGGGTCATCTATGCCGATACACTAAGGAGGAGAAAACAACCTAAAGAGAAGAGCAGCCGAGCAAAGCTGTAGAAGAACCAATCAAAATTCATACCATCTTTAGTGGTTGGTCTGGTGGAGGAGACTCAAACAGGGCCCATAAAGCCCACTCTCGAAAGTATGATTTGAAACATTATGTCCACATGACCGAGAGGCTAAGGAAACAGCTTTGAGTCAGTCCTTGCAGCTTGACCTCATGGAAGACGATGCACACGAAATTCAACATCCGCACAACGATGCCTTAGTGGTGACGATGACCATAGCCAACCAAAAGGTGTATTGCATCCTGATCAACACCGGGAGCTCAACTAATGTCATCTACTTGGAGGCCTTCGAATGAATAGGGATTCCAAGGTCGCACCTCAGACCTTTGAAGACCCCTTCGCATGGCTTGCCAGAGAAAGGGTAATCTCCGAAGGAGCTATCTCCCTCCCTGTGACCGTGGGAGAAGGATGACATTAATTCACTCTTTTGGTGGACTTCCTTGTCCTTAACGTGCCATCAGTGCACAACGTCATCTTGGGCAGACTCTCCCTCAATGCAATGAGGGTGGTCGTGTCCACGTCCCATCTAATGATGAAGTTTCTCGCCAAGGGCGGAATAGGCTATCTTCAAGGCGATCAGTGTTAAGCTCAGAAATGCTATGTGATAGTAGTGAAGAAAGGGTCAGTGAAGCAGGCACTCACCATTAATGTCCTCAATCCCAGGGGTCCTATAGAGGATTCATCCGTGGAGGACTTGGAGGCCGTGCCGCTTGATGAAGCAGATCCGAACAAAATCGTTCAGCTTGGCACGTCATTAAATTTCAAGCAACGGTCTCAGATATTGGCCTTCCTGCAGCAGCACAGAGATGTCTTCGAATGGTCACACAAGGACATGTTGGGAATCTCTCCCAACATCATGGTTCACAGGTTGAATGTGGACCTAGATCACAGGCTAGTAAAACTATAATGCCCTGAAAATCGGGGGTCGAGAAAAGCTCAACTCTCGAGTTCCAATGCATCACTTATGCAACATATGTAATGATGTTTAAATTTTGTCCATATTAGCACATTAAACATGAGTGGGATTACACTAAATCAGCATATCATACTTAAGAGTTAATGTAATTTAGCAAAAGAAAGACTGAAATATATGTATTGAAATAAGTAAGCGGTTATCTGCCTCCAGAGTATGATAATGTAACAGGTTGAATACATACATGTTTTGTTTCAAAATATACAAAATGTCAAAATGTAAAGTGTTCGACTAAATCATATATCCCCGTGATCCCGTCAAAGCAACACGAGGTCTACATCGACCCGCCTGATAATTGAAAGTAGGAGAACTCCTCCTCCTCATCCATGTAGTCCTGCTCCATAGCATAGACTACCTCAGTACCGGCATCTAAACCAGAGTCTGGTTGGTATTTTAAAACATCATCCCAGGTGGGAATGAGTAGCTAATTCAGTGGAATTATAAAACAAAGGTTAACATGTTATCAATTCAGTCAAGCAGTAATGATAAAGCAGTACAACACTCATGTCCTAAGTACTCTTGTTAATGCAAGAATGATATGCTATAATGATGCATGCCCTCGCCTACACTTCTTCAGTGACACCATCTCACGGTCGCACATGCTACTCCCACTATGCTCTTCCACGCCAAAGGCACATGCAATGTGATGCATGATCGTGTCACCTAAGTTCTTAATTAGGTTTATTCATACAACAGATTCGAGAAGCTAAGGTACCTCCCTTTATGTCATTTACCCAAACAATGATCCATCTAGGGTCGTCAATCGTAGTTAATCACATATAATAGGCAAGTTGCAAGGCATCACCCCTAATGAAAGAAGTGGATAGGCAAGCTCAATTGATTATACTCGAGGTTACTCCACCAATGCCCTACCAACTGAAGCGCTATTTTCGAAGGGGGTTCGGATCAGACGGTCCACCCCAACCCATGCTGGGAACGCAGCCAGGTTGCGCCGGGTAGGCTGACAGCTCGAATATAGTGTCCCATACCATTGTATTCGGCTCACGAGTTTGGGTTGCTCACTAGTCACTACGAGGAGGCTCGTCACCTCAGCATAGGCTGACAGTTCGACCACGGTGTCCCATACCACCATGCCCGGCTCATGAGTCTTAGCAGATCTTGGTACCATAGTTGAAACGGGTTTTACATTGGTAAGCGGTACCTTAGATTCAAGCAGCAGTGTCCATACATGGTAAACACACAATAGGCCAATCGGGTTATTTGATAAGTTCGATTGGTATAAGTGCATATTGAATTAATCAACATGGATCGCATAAGCCCTCCATGTGGCCTAACCACTGTCGACAATCATCGTATGGATTGGATTCATCGAACGTATCCAATGTGGCGAAACTAGTTTAGCCACTCAATCGGGAACCGTTACCATTTGCCTGGACTACATAGTAGTCCCAATCATACTCAATTGCAATGGGTAGTCATATATGTTAAGCATAACAACATTTAACAAACAATTCAAAAATAAATCTCATTTGAGCATTTTATCAAACACATTGAACACGTTATTATAAACATGCATTTCGTCCAAAAGTCACATAGTAATAACTTATATTACATGAAGAGAATTATAGATATGAATACGGCAGTTGAGAATCCTATCTCAACACCCTCATTAAAAGCAATTCGGCAAACAATTTCTCATTCAGACATTTTATCAAACACTTAAACTACACATTAATACATACATGACATAAATTAGTTATAGCATATATTATGGCAAATCCTTTCATAAAGGAGTTGTCATACATACAACGAACATGTATTATAGGTTATTTAGTCATGGAAAGCACAATTCATAAATTCAATTTCATTCAATCATTTCAACAAACACATGGAATGCATTTCGTATTATACATAGACTAAAGTAGTTACGGCATATATTATGGCAAGTCCTGTCGCAAGGGGATTGTCATACATCCAATAAACATTAATCCTCAATTAATAGTCATGGCAAGTTCACATCATAATTTCATATCCATTCAAACATTTCAACAAACACGTGGAATACATATTATATTCAACATAGTTTACACATGTATAATTCATCGAGAACGTTGTAACTAAGATCATATGACAGCAATCAAGTCAGACATAAATCATTACTGACATTGAAAGCCTTAAAAACCATAACCTAAACATTTATAGTCCGCACCTTTCGTCGGTATGCTCGTTTTGAACTCGGTTCATACACTACGTCACCGTCTACAGCACAACGACTACCTAAATCATGAAATAGGTTAGCTATTTCACTGATTCCTCTATTTGGATTCCTAAAACAAGATTAGGGTTAGGATTTCTTACCCAAATCGAAGTTGGATTCAAAGTGTAGCTAAATGTAGAGGTAATTCAACACGTGGAGTAGCAGGAAGGAACCATGATAGTAAACTCTAAGGACCTCCCTTCGATCTCCACTCCTTTCTCCCCTTTTCTCTCTCTCTCTCTCTCCTAGGGTTTGGAGAAAATCGTATGAAATAGAAATAGGGTGGTTTAAGGGCTATTTGCAAGCCCAGAACTGATGTCAATGGCCCTAGGGCCATGGTATACTTAGTTTATAGCCAAAGGGTGTCCATTTCGGGCAAACAGGACACATCTGGAGGTCCATTACTCACCTACGATGTAGGGTAAGTTCCCTGGCAATGGATCTAGGCCAGGTTATGATTTCAGTCTGATTGGATTTGTGGATCGACCGTGGAGGACATGTTTCAGCTCAACGGTCATCGTCACTCGATCAGGGCCACAAGTACACTAACATGTGTATGAAAATTTTCCTGATCCAAGGGTGCAGTTGGGTCAAAATCTAATGGTCTGAAATCTTAAATTTGGCCTACAAGTGAAGGCCCAAATCACTTAAGTTTGAGTTCATTTTCTAAAGATATTCACGTTTCCCACACACTTCACTCCAGGTTCAAGTTGTGCATTTCTGGATACTATTTGGACTCGATTCCTGTGATGGTTGTCAAGCCTAGTAAGGCGATCATAACCGTATAGTTTTGTGGTAATCGCACTTTCGACGCACGGTTCACATCCGATACGGAGTTTCAATGTCCTCCCGAGAATAACTGGGTTTTGAGATTGCTCTTAGGTCTTAAGGTAATTTTGAGTCAGCGATCCTAATGGTTTTGGGTCTTGCAGTTCGTATATAAAGTGGTTCAAGCTAATTCCACTAATTATTTAGTTTAACACTTAATAAATTTTCGTCTAATTTCTAAAGGATTCGGTCCTTAGTGATTTCTGCCTGAGGTGGTGCTCGGGTCTTTGTATGAATTTTTCCAAGACGTTACAATCTACCCCCCTTAAAGAAAAATTTTATCCTTGAAATTGCCTAAGGGTAATAAGTAAAGGTTTTATTATTTCATTTGCTTAGTTCTATTGGTTTCAGGTTTATATATGTGTTAGGGTATATAATAACTACACTAGCCTAGCTCATAATGGTCTACCCCCCTTAAAAGTTTCTACCTTTGAGGTTTGAAAATAAATGTCCAAATCATTATTATCGTGCTAAGTGTTTGATGATAAAGTTCACTTAAGGGTGGTATAATCTACTCTTTATGATTGGGGTAATATGGAAAGACAGTTGTGGTAGGCTCAAATCTGATACATCGATTGCTCGCCTGACCAGGGTAGACAACTCATTGTATCATTTTCTAATCCTGATGGATCCTGGTCTTCTGCTTAGTTAAAATAGTAAGTCCTTTAGTAATCACTCAGGATTGAGAATTGAGTTAAGCCATGAATGCCTCGTAGGGATATGGTTCTGAAATTCTGAAATCTGATCATCCTAAGTATATAAGGAGTATTATAATTCATTAAGAGGTTCAAGCCTCATGTTTATAAGGTTGTACTTCGGGTCTTGTTCAACGAGTGTTCTTGTTTAACCTATGTTTAATTTGGTGGATAATAAGTTCTTCCATAGTGCTCATAGTCAAAAGACTATATTAGAAGGGTTTTTAATTTCCTAAAATTATATTTGTATGTCACCATTTCGATCATACGGCTAGGGGGTTATGAACAGATTGCACTTCGGTTTCATTAACTTCGGGAGGGAAGGAAAAGTCGAGAGTTCTAAAATATTTCAGAAGTTTGGAATGTTAGCAACATAAGGCCGCTAGAAAGAAAAGAAGAGGGACATCTCCACGACGCAGTATGAACCTTGAATTTACAAGGGGATAAGAAACTTATAATATTTTACTGTAGTCCGCCTCTAACATGAGCTTACAAAGTATTAAACTATGAAACTCAATCCTACTCAAGGGTCCTAATTTAATTGCACAGAACAACTAAAATATATCTATATAATTAAATTTAATTACAGGATGATTCCTAGTATGATTATAAATAATTCTTAAATAGACACAAAATACTAAACTTTAATATAAAAAGATATGACCAGTCCATTGGCAACTCGAAGTTGTAGAAATTTTTCGTTTCAACCCTTCTATTATCTATAACATATTTGTCACCTCTAGTTACCATATTATTTTTATAATTTTCATAGTAATCCATTGTTAGGCCTATTCTTTCATATGAATTGGTTTAATAGACCCAGTGTCTACCAATAGGAATACAGGTGTGCCTTAAATGTGGGCAGTGACCTCAAAGGCCAAAGGTGGTTCAGTTGCTGACTCAGGTGCTTCAGCTGTAAGTGCATGCACACGGGCTTGTTGAGGATGATTTGGTTGCGCTGCCATAGGTCATTGAGGCGGCCTATTTCGGGGTACAGGTGGTTGGTAAAATAGCTGCGCTGGTGGTGCAGATCGTAGAGGTGGAGTCGTTATATTACGGGGTGATTGATGGTCAATCTTCTGAGGTGGCATGAAATCGTCGTCTTTCATCTTGGTAAAATAGAAGGGGTTAGTGTGTCCCCCTTTGTTGCAATATGTACACCAACGGCTAGTTCATCTCTACTGGGTCGGCGGAGTCATGAGCCTGGGAGGCGAGTCTACTTATGGCCTTGGTGCTGTAATTTGGGCTGAGGCCTCGGGCCCATTGGTATACGTGTCCAAGAAACTCTGTTTCCATCTTGTTCGGCTCGTAGAGACATGTTGACTAGCTCAGCGTAATTGGGAATGCTAGCGTAACACATCTTAGTGCGGATATCGGGCCGCAACCCATCTGAAAAATGCCACATTTTCATCGGCTCATCTGCTAGTATCAAAGAAGCATATCTGGATAGCTCCATAAATTTGTTCTCGTACTCTGACACGGTCATTCCTCCCTGTTGGAGGAGGAGAAACTCACCCTCCTTTTCATTATGGTAAGTGAGGGGGAAGTACTTCCCATGGAAGCGTGCCTCAAATGCATCCTAGGTCAACACGTGTCCTGTGGGAACTGTTCGTAGGATGCTATCCCACCATAAATTAGCCTCCTTCTCGAACATATAGGTGACTAGCTCAACTTGCTCTAACTTAGTGCAGCGCAACAACTTTAACATCTAAGAGATGCGATCTACCTAGTACTCAGCCTCCTCGAGTCTGTGAGTACCCACAAAAGTGGGAGGACGGAAATGCTGAAAGCGCTCAAAAAGACCGCTGGTATTCATATCCCCAGCAGGTTGCACAGGTGGTGCAGGCAGGACCATATTCATGTTTTGGGCAATGGCCCCCACAATAGTGGCCCAAACTTGCTGTTGTTGCTACATTAGGAGCATTATCTGCTCTAACTTGTCAGGAGGAGGAGCCGATTGAGGTATGTGTGGCATCGATGTGGATGCATGGTTCTGTTTGGGAACCGGTGGTGCATAAGGTATTAGCCCATTGGTGGGGCGAGTGGCCGGCTGTGAATCCGGCATCGTCTCAAAGTCTGAACCAAAGCTAGGGTCCGTATGGCTATTGTTCAGGGGAGATGCCTCGTCAATCTATCTGTCAAGTGCAAGACGTGTCATACTTTGAGTAGTTTTTGGAGGCATTCCTTATATACAACATAGGGTGCAACAGGTGTAAGATTAGCATAGCAATACTCAACTTGTCAAGCATTCTACACATTCCATAACAAAAGGAGCTTTACGCATTTCATTTAACCAAAATCATCACAATACATGAGATGTAATCTTACATGGATCATGACAGAAGATACATGTGAGCTAATCTAAACAAGCTTTAAACACTAAAACACATCAACAACCAACCAAGCCTACCAAGGCTAGTATAAACGAAAACTAGCAACAAAGCAATCTAAAAGATGACTACACATATGACTAGTCGTCTGAATCTGGTGATGGTGGAGGAGCACCCTTGTCCTGCATATAGCACAGGAGGGCCTTCAAGGTGCTAGACACCTTCTTAAATCTCTGCTTCATGTAGGTTTGACTCTCTTCTAGCTTGGCCCGGGTCTCTCTAACCTCCTGTAGCAGGGTGACTTGGCCCTCCTCAATTTGAGCTAAGCTAACTTCTAAAGCAGCCTGATCATGGTAACGCTCATGCGTAGCAGGTGGAGAGCCCCCATCAGAGTCTTAGGCCTCCTCTTCTTCCTCTTCCTCGCTTTCTTCCTCTATCTCATCTCCGCCTTCTCCATCACTCTCTTCCTCTTTACTTCCCATCTCATCCTCACTCTCATCGAGTTAGGCTTAACGTTGTCGTGGCCCAATACTCATGTTGTTGAGAGTAGTGTCGTTAATGAAATGGATCAGTGCGAGCCTTTTTGAGCCAAGTCTGTAGCGAATTCACGAGCAAGCTTGCATATAAGTCAGCCAAATGGGAGTGAAATGTCTATCCTAGGAGAGCATGCGGTCTGAACTATCTGTAGTAGTACATACGTGGGTAGGCACAACTTGTCTCCTTGCCTAGATCGATATAGGAAGTCCACCATTAAACACGTGCATTCGGAGCGATTGCTCCATCTAGGATACACATTGTGCATGAATATATGGTGGAGTAGGCGGAAGTCATGAGTGATCTTAATTGCTAGGAGGCAGTTGCCTCGACTCTAGTGGACCAGTCAGCCACAAAGAAATCACGTACGACGATCTCTTTCATGCACACTCCTGAGACTCTTCTCGCTAGCATGAACCTCACCAAGCGGCATTCCCATGATTCGGGCTATCAAGGCCACATTGACAATGGCTACCGCCTTCCCACGGGGATAGAGAACTGTAGAGGATCCAGCAATGGCTCTCGTATATGAGCGTAGAAGGCTCGGATAGTGTTCTCATTCGCACGAGACTTGCCCTCAAATATGGGACCCCACCCGGCGTCCAACAGGAGATCCATCACCGGATAAAGTAAATGAGTCTCAACGTGTTCTTTAAAGCGGACCCTACGGCCTTGAAACCTTTCAAGTGCCATATCCTCTAGTAGAGATCTTTCGAGAGGAAGCTGGAGATCGAGATCTCCTTAGCTCCCAATCAATGCTTGTGCTAGCCGCGGTGCCTTTTTGCCTCCTTGAACGAGTAGGGCGGCTAGGCCTAACTTCATCCGTGGGAGCCCTCTTCTTTCCCATGAGGAAAAGAAGTGTTGAGAGGGAGAAGATCATGGCCACAAGCTCAAAAAGAGCCATGATGTCAAGGGAGCTTGAAAGATGGAATGAGTTGATGGATTTGGAGGTGTATGAGACACAAAGATCGCTTGGTGTGCTCAAATAAGAGGGATTAAGAGAGGTAGGTGGTTGTAGAAGATGGGTTTGAAAGGATGGTAGAGATGGGTGCAAGAAAAAGGAGGAAGATGAGATTGGAGGGGAAATTTGAGAGAGAAAAATGATGTTTTTTAGAGGTTTGGAAAGCTTGGAGGGGTGTTAAAGGGAGAAATGAAGCAAATGGGGGATTATAGGGGCTCCCACACGATTTTGTGGGCCCCACCTGTATGTACAATGCCGGCCCGACTGGCCCGTTGCCGCCGACAGGCTTGGCCGAACCGGACTGTGAGGCCTTGCCCTAGGCACGATGCCATTGCGATCCGCTGGACTTAGGGAGGCATCACCCCCGGGGTGCCGGAAATGTGCGAGACCCACCTTGGGTCCCACTGTTTTATGTGGTTTGGGCCCCCGAGTCCATTTGGTGCAATTTCGGGTTTCAACTCATGTATATTCACTCTTTTTGGGTTATTTGAGTGTGGGATACTCCGAATCATCACCTAAACCCATCGATGGATGGTCTGGAAAAGAATTGGGATCATCTTGCATGATTATAGATGCCTACAGGTTCGATTTCAATGGTCAGTTTTCGCCCGTCGGCGAAACTTGGAATCCTACGATCGTTTCTGTGTTTTATCGCTCCCTCCTAAGTCAAAGTACGTCAGAGTGCGTCGTGTTATCATAACCTAGGTCGAGTTTAATCAAAATCATGCTCTGATACCAACTTGTAATGCCCTGATAATCGAGGGTCGAGCAAAACTCAACTCCCGAGTTCCAACGTATCACTTATGCAACATAAATAATGATATTTAAATGTTGTCTATATTAGCACATTAAACATGAGTGGGATTACACTAAATCAGCATATCATACTCCAGAGTTAATGTAATTTAACAAGAGGAAGACTGAAATATATGTATTGAATTAAGTAAGCGGTTATCTGCCTTCAGAGTATAATAATGTAACAGGGTTAAATACATACATGTTTTGTTTCAAAATATACAAAATGTCAAAATGTAAAGGGTTAAATACATACATGTTTTGTTTCAAAATATACAAAATGTCAAAATGTAAAGTGTTCGACTAAATCATATATCCATGTGATCCTGTCGAAGCAACAAGAGGTCTACATCGACTCGCCTGATAATTGAAAGTAGGAGAACTCCTCCTCATCCATGTAGTCCTACTCCATAGCATAGACTACCTCCGTACCTACATCTAAACCAGAGTTTGGTTGGTGTTTTAAAACACCATCCCAGGTGGGAATGCGTAGTTAATTCAGTGGAACTATAAAGCAAAGGTTAACATGTTATCAATTTAGTCAAGCAGTAATGATAAAGTAGTACAACACTCATTTCCTAAGTACTCTTGTTAATGCAAGAATGATATGCTATAAGGATGCATGCCCTCACCTGTACTCCCCTAGCGACACCATCTCACGGTCGCACATGCTACTCCCACTGTGCTCTTCCACGCTAAAGGCACATGCAACGAGGTACATGATCGTGTCACCCAAGTTCTTAATTAGGTTTATTCATACAACAGATTCGGGAAGCTAAGGTACTTCCCTTTATGTCATTTACCCAAATGATGATCCATCTAGGGTCGTCAATCCTAGTTAATCACATATGATAGGCAAGTTGTAAGGCATAACCCCTAATGAAAGCAGTGGATAGGCAAGCTCAATTGATTATACTCGAGGTTACTCCACCAACGCCCTACCAACTGGAGCGCTATTTTCGAAGGGGGTCCAAATCAGACGGTACACCCCAACCCTCACTGGGACTGCAGCCAAGCTGCGCCGGGGTAGGCTGACAACTCGAATATAGTGTCCCATACCACCGTATTTGGCTCACGAGTTTGGGTTGCTCACTGGTCACCCCGGGGAGGCTCGTCACCCCAGCGTAGGCCGACAGCTCGACCACGGTGTCCCATACTACCATGTTCTGCTCATGAGTCTTAGCAGATCGTGGTACCATGGTTAAAATGGGTTTTACATTGGTAAGCGGTACCTTAGATTCAAGCAGTAGCGTCTATACATGGTAAACACACAATAGGCCAATCGGGTTATTTGACAAGTTCGATTGGTACAAGCGCATGCTGAATTAATCGACATGGAGCGCGTAAGCCCTCCACATGGCCTAACCACTGTCGACAATCACCGTACGGCTCGGATTCATCGAACGTATCTAATGTGGTGAAACTAGTTCGGCCACTCAATCGGGAACCATTACTGATTGCCCGGACTCTATAGTAGTCCTAATCATACTCAATTGCAATGGGTAGTCATATATGTTAAGCATAGTAACATTTAATAAATAATTCAAAAATAAATCTCATTTGAGCATTTTATCAAACACATTGAACACGTTATTATACACATGCATTTCATCCATAAGTCTAATGGTAACAACTTACATTACATGAAGGGAATTATAGATATGAATACGGTAGTTGAGAATCCTATCTCAACATCCTCATTAAAAGCAGTTCAACAAACAATTTCGCATTTAGACATTTTATCAAACACTTAAACTACACATTACTACATACATGACATAAATTAGTTATAACATATATTATGGCAAATCCTTTCGTAAAGGAGTTGTCATACATACAACGAATATGCATTATTATAGGTTATTTAGTCATGGCAAACACAAATCATAAATTCAATTTCATTCAATCATTTCAAGAAACACATGGAATGCATTTCATATTGTACATAGACTAAAGTAGTTACGACATATATTATGGCAAGTCCTGTCGCAAGGGGATTGTTATAAATCCAACAAACATGAATCCTCGATTAATAGTCATGGCAAGATCACATCATAATTTCATATCCATTCAAACATTTCAATAAACACGTGGAATACATAATATATGCAACATAGTTTACACATGTATAATTCATTAAAAATGTCGTAACTAAGATCATATGGCAGCAATCAAGTCAGACATAAATCATTACTGACATTGAAAGTCTTGAAAACCATAACCTAAATGTTTATAGTCCGCACCTTTCGTCGGTATGCTCGTTACGAACTCGGTTCGTACACTACGTCACCGTCTACAACACAATGGCTACCTAAATAATGAAATATGTTAGCTATTTCATTGATTCCTCTATTTGAATTCCTAAAACAAGATTAAGGTTAGGATTTTTTACCCAAATCAAAGTTGATTTCGACGGTGTAGCTAGATGTAGAGGCGATTCAACATGTGGAGTAGCAGGAAGGAACCACCACAACAAACTCTAAGGACCTCCCTTCGATCTCTACTTCTTTCTCCCCTTTTCTCTCTCTCTCACTCCTAGGGTTTGGAGAAAATCGTATGGAATAGAAATGCAGTGGTTTAAGGGCTATTTTTAAGCTAAGAACTGATGTCAATGGCCCTAGGGCCATGATATACTTAGGTTATAGCCAAAGGGTGTCCGTTTCGGGTAAACGGGACACATCTGGAGGTCCATTACTCACCTACGATGTAAGGTAAGTTCCCTGGCAATGGATTTAGGCTAGGTTATGATTTTGGTTCGATCGGATTTGTGGATCGACCGTGGAGGACCTGTTTCAGCTCAACGGTCATCGTCACTCGATTAGGGCCACAAGTACACTAACATGTGTAGGAAAATTTTCCTGATCCAAGGGTGCAGTTGGGTCAAAATCTGATGGTTTGAAATCTTAAATTTGGCTTGCAAGTGAATGGCCCAAATCACTTAAGTTTGAGTTCATTTTCTAAAGATATTTGTGTTTCTCACACACTTCGCTCCAGATTCAAGTTGTGTGTTTCTGGATACTATTTGGACTCGATTCCCGCAATGATTGTCAAGCCCAGTAAGGCGGTCATAACCGTATAGTTTTGTGGTAATCGAACTTTTGACGTGCTGTCCAGGTCTAATACGGAGTTTCAATGTGCTCCCGAGAACAACTGGTTTTTGAGATTGCTCCTAGGTCTTAAGGTAATTTTGAGTTGGTGATCCTAATGGTTTTGGGTCTTACAGTTCATATAGAAAGTGGTTCAAGCTAATTCCACTGATTATTTAGTTTGACACTTAATAAATTTTCGTCTAATTTCTAAAGGATTCGGTCCTTAATGATTTCTTCTTGAGGTGGTACTCGGGTCTTTGTACAAATTTTTCTGAGACGTTATAAAAATAGAAGAGGAGTGTTTGATGCCGAGCGATATGTAGCTATAGCTGGCGAAGGCTCCAAACTCCTCAGTGTTGGATTCATTGAGGAGGTGCGCTATCCAAATTTGATCGCAAATGTGATCCTCATCAAGAAAGCAAACAGTAAGTGGCAGGTCTGTGTAGACTATTTGAACCTGAACAAGGCTTATCCTAAGTGTAATTTTCCCTTGCCTCAGATCGACTAGCTAGTAGATAGTACGACTGGGCACGAACTGCTCTCCTTCCTGGATTCTTACTCCGGGTATAACCAGATCGCGATGCACCCCACAGATAGGCAGAAGACTACCTTTTTCATTGACAAGGGGCTCTATTGTTTCCGGGTTATGCCATTCGGCCTGAAAAATACTGGGGCCACGTATCAGAGATTGGTGAACCACATGTTCACAAAGTAGATAGGACGCACCATGGATGTTTACATTGATGGCATGCTTGTCAAGAGAATTAGGGCATCCGATCACCTAGCGGATCTCGAAGATACCTTCTCCATCCTTCAAGAATATCGTATGAAGCTGAATCCCACGAAGTGTGCCTTCGGAGTTAGTTCTGACAAATTCCTCGGGTTCATGTCAGTCAGCGGGGCATTGAAGCAAACCTCGTCAAGATCAAGGCGCTCCTCAATATGAGCTTGTCTCGGACAATAAAAAAGAAATAATGTCTCACAGGACGAGTAGCAGCGCTCAGACGGTTCATATCCATAGCCACTGACAAATGCCTCCCCTTCTTTCAGCAGCTGAAGGGTCATAAGAAGACCGAGTAGATGTCAGAATGCGAGTAAGCCTTTCATCAGTTGAAGCAGTATCTGGGCTCACTACCCCCTACTGTCCAAGCTTGAAGAGGGCGAGCCCTTATTCCTGTATCTAGTAGTCTCGGCCTCAGTCGTCAGCTCCGCGCTAATCAGGGAAGTGGGGGGTAAGCAGCATCCTATGTACTATGTGAGCAAAGCAATGGTGCCTGCTGAGACGAGGTACCCAACTCTGGAAAAGTTGGCACTCTGTTTGATTATCTCGGCTCGAAGGTTATGCCCATACTTCTAGGCCCATTCCATCGTTGTCTTAACCAACTCTCCCCTCAGGCAAGTCCTCTAGAGGCTCGAGGTGTCTAATCGGCTAACTAAGTGGGCGATCGAACTCGGGGAGTTCGATATCCAGTTCCAACCGAGGACCGTGATTAAAGGCCAAGCTGTGGCCGACTTCGTTGTAGAGTTCACTGCTCTGAGCAAAGAGGGGATCAGTGCCAAAGTAGAGCCAGCTCCTTCGCCTACTCCTCCAACTAATCAAGATATAGTGTCAGAATTGAGATAGATCCTCTTCGCGGACGGTCGTCAAATGCCAAACGTGTCAGGGCGGGTATTGTTCTAGTCGCACCTGACTCTACACCTATCCAGTGTGCAATCAGACTCGGCTTCAAAGCCTCTAAGAATGAAGCGGAGTATAATGCCCTATTGGCTGGACTTAGACTAGTGACTAGTCTGGGGGTCTAGTCCCTCGAGGTACGATGCGACACCCAGCTGGTGGTGAATCATATCTCCACCGAATATGAGGCCAAGGAGACCAGAATGGTGGCTTACCTGGTTGAGGCCAGGAAGTTGATAGGAAGGTTCTGGAGCTGCACTTCCAATCAAATACCGAGGACAAAGAATTCCTGGGCCAACGCCCTTGCAAGGCTAGCCTCGGCCACGGAGGGAAAGATTCCTCGAGTCATCCCCATGGAGTTCATAGAACATACAAGCATTGATCGAATGGAGCAGGAAATGGTCAACCCGGTAGAAGTCACACCGAGCTGGATGGACCCAGTTTACAATTACCTCACATCTGGTGAGGTTTTCTTGGACAGACTGGAGGCAAAGCATTTGAGGGTCAAAGCTGCACGGTATATAGTCTTGAATGGGATCTTGTACAAGAAGGGCCATTCACAGCCCTACCTCAGGTGTCTCTGACTCGATGAAGCAGATTATGTGATTCAGGAAATTCACAAAGGCATCTGCGGAAATCACTCCGGTGGTTGGGCCCTGGCTCTGAAGATACTCCGTTAAGGATATTTCTGGCCGACCATCAGGGAGGACTCGAAGAACTATGTTCAGAGGTGTGATAAGTGTCAGTGATATGCTGTCGTGCCGAGGCAACCTGCGGAAGAGATGACCCCCATGAGCGGGCCGTGGCCGTTCGCCCAATGGGGAATTGACATCATTAGACCTCTGCCCACCGGGAAAGGACAAGTCAAGTTCACCATTATTGCAGTCTACTACTTTACCAAGTGGGTCGAGGCCGAGCCTGTCGTAAAAATCACAGAGCAGAAGGTGATTAATTTTTTTTGAAAGAACATCATCTGTCGGTTTGGAATACCACGCATTATCATTTCCGATAACAGCAAGCAGTTTGACAACAATAAGTTCCAAGACATGTGTCGGGGGCTCGACATTTCAAACACGTATTCCTCGCCTTGGCATTCATAATCTAATGGACAAGTGGAGGGAGTGAACAAAGTCATCAAGCACCATCTCAAAACAAAGTTGGAGAAAGCGAAAGATAAATGGGCTGAGGAGCTCCCATTCGTCCTCTGGGCCTATAAGACTATGACTCAGTCGTCTACTGGGGAAACTCCATTTTCACTATCTTATGGCTTAGAAGCAATGGTGTCAGTCGAGGTTGGTCTCCCTATAGCTTAGGTTAGGAACTATCAGGAAGATCAGAACGCCGAGCAGATTGCACCCAATTTGGACCTACTCGAGGAAGCTAGATATGTCTTCAGGCTCCAAGTTGCTGCTCGGCATTAGCAGGTGGCACGATTCTACAACTCCAAGGTTAAGACTCGGCGATTCTGACCAGGTGACCTGGTCGTCTGCTGAGTTTTCCAGAACACGACAGAGACGAGGGCTGGGGTACTCGGACCCAATTGGGAGGGGCCCTACCGCGTGGTTCGATCGACCAAGCCAGATTCCTACCACTTGGAGGATATGAAAAGGCCGAGCAATACATCCTAGAGGGGGGGGGGGGGGTGAATAGGATTATGCCAAATTAAAAATAAATGTGGAATTTAAACAAGATAGCACAATCAAATAATACGGAAGCACAAGTAAATAGCAACCTCAAATATACTAGTAATTGAGAGGTTGATACAAACTTAGTTCTAAGGACAACCTAACACCAAAAACTAAAGGCTTATGGCAGGACAACCTTACTAGAATGATTGTAAGTATAAAAAACCCAAACCAATAAAGAGGCAAAGGAAATAGCAAAGGAAATAAACTAAGTTATTACAACATTCCCATAAGTGCATAAAATAAATTACACCATTTGCCACAAGTAGTGAAAATAAATTACAACATTCACACACATAGGCACATTCAATCATCCACCACAACACCAGAAATTATAGTGGTTTGCTTGTGTGTACACCAACTGTTAGAAAATAGCCACATAACTACTCCACTCCTAATATCCACTTCATCGGGATATTAGCTTTCACTATGAAAAAGGCTTTCAAAGGTTCACCTTAAAACCTTCACAATTGTGTCTTTGATTGGGCGTACACAATTCCAAAAACCCCACACTCTGAGATTTCTTGGATCACCTCAGACAAACCAAAAGAGATTTTTCTAGCACAACCTCAAAAATCAAAAAGATATACAAAATGTAAATGTACTTATCTGGAAATTCTCCTTTGAAGAAGCCCGGTAGAATCGATCCGATGAAGACGAAGATGTTCAATGTCCAGTCTCATAGATGAAAAGGTTCTAGTTCTAAATGATTTTTAATTAAATCAACCTGGGCTAGCCTGACTTGATTTTGATCTTAAGAAAGGGGAAAACACAAATCCCTTCTTAAAGTAAGATTGGAATAGAGATCTCAAAATCAAATAACAAAAGCTAATTAAAGAGAATATTAAATGAGCACAAAATATCTTAAAAATATCACAAACTTATCTCTCAGAGTGGTGTCTTAATTTTACTTTTTTTGAATGAATAAACTCTGAAATTCACGCTTTATTTATAGGTGAAAATACTGTTCACTTGATTGGTCTAAGGGTCGGTTCGACTGATCGAAGGACCCACAAAATTTCAAATTTTCTGGCGTAATAAGATAAGGTCGTTACTCGACTGGCCGAGTTGGACCAAAAAATGTTGCTAGACTTTGAGTCGACTCTGCATGACCGGTCGAGCACTGTTCACTCGATTGGTCGAGTAGTTTCCAGAACTGGACGAGACTTCAACAGAAAATTTTGAAAATTCACAACAAACCTTATACTGGTCGAGAAAAATCTTAGAATGGTTAAGCCAGTACTTGGACTAGTCGAACAAGGTCAAAGACTAGTCGAGAAAATGACCTATAAACATATGAAATGACCCACAAAGAATATGCAATGAATATGACACAACCTAGGGTCATTGTAGGGTCATCCAAACCTGTTTGTGAGTAAGAACTCTTAAAACATCATTCGCTTCAAATTCTTAAATATCTTGTGATACTTGAAGCTTGAGTTCAATCTCTTGAACTTGAGTTCTTGAATTTGATCTTAAAAACTTGAACTTCAATATGCTTCACTTCAACTTGAAGATATAGGCCGATTCGATGATGATCCACTGAACTTAAAAATGTATGAACTTGATCACTTGAACTCAAAGTATGATGCAAGTACTAAATGGTTTGGCACAACAAAATTTGACAATTCAACGGGTGCTAGCTTTACACAATAGCATTTGCAATCTCACACTTTGTCAAATTTGTGACAAAACTAAATAAAGAGAATCATCCATAAATAAAGAATCATGCACCATACATGCACAATAAAGAATTATGCACCATACATGCACAATAAAGAATCATGTACCATTTGAGTAATAAATGATCAACAAACATATCTTCAACAAACATATCTCCACATATCCGCACATTCCATTACTCCCCCTCAATTCTGGAGAGGTGATCTGCAGAGCCTGAAAAAATTTCATATACTCTACATTCACATTCCACAATCACACAACTCAACAAATTCTCCCCCGTTTTGTCGTAAAAAGACAAAGGAAAGAAAGATAAATATAAGAGAAGTAAATGAAATGAGATAGGAAATAGTATCACCATGATAATCAAAATAACAACGAAATACACAATATCATGTCTACATAAAAAGTAAACTCATGTCCAGAAATATCTCAACACACATGAACCCAACCCAAATCCAAGAGTAGAAAATATTAATACATGTCCAGAAAGAAATAAACATCTAATCAGATCCAGATGAAGGAATAGTCATAGAAGGATCTATTTGAGATAGTCCCTTGTTAATGCGCTTAAGATATTTGTGCATGTATTTAAATTGAGTTTCTTGGGAGACATTCAGACCCTCTACCTTTTCCTCAAGGGATCGCAAACATTCATCAAAGACAGAAGGCTGAAAGTCAGGATCAGCCATAGAGTCTGACTCAATCTCATCTAATAAATCATCCATATTAACATCATCTGGAGGCAAAACATTCTCGTCTTTAGTTACTTCAACAACTCCACCAACACTCACATAAACTTGGCTAGGAGCCAACCTCAGATTCATCTTATTTATGTTCGAGTTGTTGAATAGAAGATGGTTAATGGGAGCTTCTCCAACAGGCATAGTCACTAGACTATGGGTGGCTAAGACAGTTATAAGAAAGGCAAATGGAAAATCACAATGACCCGGATGGAGATAAAATTGAATAATGATATAACAGATAAGAGATGGAAGATATACAGAGACACCAGTAACAATAGAGTGAAGGATGCGAGCCATGTAAGTAGTGAGCTCAGTCTTTTTACCAAACCTAGGATAAACATTAGAAATAAAATATGATGGAGAATCTTGTATCTGGGTAACATAAATTTGGAACTTAGCTCATTCCTGGAACTCCATTCTGCATTGATGTTGCATAACACTCTAGTGAGCATTCCTTTCTCAGACTCAGACGGTTTTGCTACAAGAGTAAAAATAGGAATACTGTCATCATTAACTGAAAGATCCATCAATCCAGAAATTAAGTGACTATCCACATTAATTGGACCTTCTCTAGTTGTAATAGTAAACGTCAGATTCTTAGTAGAGAAGTCACTAATGCAAGCAAATATGGCTAGCTCAATGGAACGGTATGCCGGACTGCCTCAATTTAAAATATTATCCCATCCTACAGATTGAAGGAGTGGAATAATACTAAAAGGTGCCAAATGATCAGAGTTGACTATCTGTTCAACAATTACGTTGCTTAAACGAATATCCTGCACATACTCGGGATCTTCTTTGGGTGACTGAAGATGGCACACCGTGATTGGAGCGGAACGAGAAGAAGAAGGACCACAAGAACCTTTCTTCTTATTTCTACTCTCCATTACAACAAGAAAGACAAGGAATACAAGATATGCAAGAGAGGAAAGAAGGGTTTCAAGTAAATCAGATTTTAAGCTAGAAAACCCAACAAACCACCATAAGCCTTGAAATAAACTTCAAAAACAAGGAAATGGAAGTGTAAATAACTCAAATCTACAAGGAAATCAAAAAAGATGCACTAACTATAGAAGAATCGAAGGTGGGTTCGACGGGTTGTGCTAGGGCTGGTTGGGGAAGATGAAGCAAATAAAAAAGAATGCTTTTAGGCAATAAAAACCCCCAAACTTGAGTGGGTCATCTAGTCAAGTACATACTCGATCGGTCGAGCCATGATTGGTCGAGTGTGTACGTGACTGGTTATGCACCTCAAAAATTTTACATTTTTCATATTTTTGAAATATAAAAAATTTACAAAAATAAAATAAAACCAAAACATGCAATATAGTACAAGTAAACACATGTAATTTAGATCATAGTGTACATACCCATATCCAATTTCAACTTAGCAAACCTGTTTCTGTCAAGCGATTTTGTAAATATGTCTAGAAGTTGATTTTCAGTCTAAATATAATCCACAAAAATAATCTTATCTTCTACCAATTCACGAATATAATGATATCTAATGTCAATATCCTTAATTCGTGAATGCTGAATTGGATTTTTAGAAATGTTAATTGCGATAGAATTATCACAATACAAAACCATAGTATCTTGTGCAAATCCGTAATCACTTAATATCCTTTTCATCCACACAAGCTGGGTGCAAGCATTACCGGCTGCAATATACTCAGCCTCAGTTGTGGAAAGAGATACAAAACTCTGTTTCTTACTATGCCATGAAACCAGACAGTTCCAGACATAAAAACATCTTCCGCTAGTTGATTTACGATCATCAATATTATCGGTCCAGTCAGCATTTGAATAACCGGATAATTGAACATTAGTATCATGAGGATACCAAAGGCCAAGTTTGGTCGAGCTTGTGACATATTGTAAAATGCGCTTTACAGCAATTAGGTGGGACTCTTTAGGGTTCGATTGATATTTCGCACAGATTCCTATGTTGAATGCAATATCAGATCGACTCACAGTTAAATATAATAAACTACCTATCATACTGCAATACAACTTAGGATCTACACTTTTACCTGTCGAATCCTTAGAGAGTTTAAGTGCCACACTCATAGGAGTATCGAAATTTTTACCACTCTTAAAGCTAAATTTTTTAACCAAATTTAGAGCGTATTTGGTTTGAGAGATAAAGAACCCATCAAGAAGCTGTTTTACTTGTAACCCTAAGAAATAGTTTATTTCTCCAACCATGCTCATTTCAAATTTAGACTTCATTAAATCTACAAACTCAATAGTCATGTCTGTTGGGGCACAAAAAATACTCCATTGCAGTGGTTAGAGAATTTCACAGTGCAGATCTTTCCCGGGGTCATTCATTCCTTATTTTGGTAAAAATCAGTATCCGGGGGTATTTTGGGTATTTTGGTAAAAATCAACATCTGGGGGTATTTTGGTAAAAATCAGCATCCGGGGGTATTTTGGTAAAAATGAGTGATCTGGGGTATTTTGGTAAAAGGGATGAATGAGGGTATTTTGGTAAAAAGGAGCGGATATGGTCATTTTGGTAAAAAGGAGTGGACGGACACTACCACTGTTTAAGGAAGAAGTTGGTGAACACCATTGTTTAAGGAAGGAGGTTAGTTGTTGCCTTAAGGAGAAGTGGTGGTGATCACCATTATTTAAGGAACTAGGAGGCCTATAAATACTCCCTCCCATGCCTCATTTGGACAAGAGACAAGAGGTAGACAAGAGGGAGACAAGAGGGAGAGAAGTAAGGAGAAGAAAGAGGAGAGCTAAAGGGTTGTGCGCTGGAGGCATTATGCGGCGCACAACCCACTCAATGCACAACACCAAGAAGCGTACAAAGGATTCCATGGGATTTGCGCACAAAGGTCATCATGGGATTTGCGCACAAAGCACTTTTAAAGGGCCTTTGTCCCGATGCCACCTCTATCTCTTATGTCCTGAAGAAAACTCCATTGTGCACCACATTCTAAGAGCCCATGTCCTAACGTCTCTATTGCATGCCACATTCCAAGAACTTTGTCCTAATACTCCTTTGTGCACCACTTTCAAAGGAAGCCTTGTCTTAAACCAAGTGTTGTGCGCCAAAACTTCTTGTGCACCAATCCCATTGTGCGCCAAATCCTCCAGCACACAGCACCTTTCTCTCCCTTGTCCTAGCGCACAATGTATGTCTGCACACCCATGTTTTAAGGGACCTGCGCACACTGCCTTCAAGAGGATTTCTGCACACCACCTTCAAAAGGATGGGCGCACAACAAGTAGCGCACAGCATGTGGCGCACAATACATGGCGCACAACGCCACTTATGGTGGGAGTTTTGTCCGCATAACAAGCTTGTTTGCAAAAGAAGTCTTTCCCACCACTTTTGCAAAGGAAACCCCATGCATCACTTTGTGTGGAAATTGTCCAGACGCTCCTAACGGATATGTTTTACAAAAGAAGTCTTTTCCACCACTTTTGCAAAGGAAACCCCATGTGCCACTTTGTGTGGAAATTGTCGAAACAATGTCAGAACAGGTAGATCCATAGATAATGTCATCAATATAAATTTGTACTATCAGTATGTGATCATTGTGTTTCTTTACAAATAGTGTCTTATCAACACTTCCCATTATAAAGTTATGACTTAGTAAAAACTTAGTCAATTTCTCATACCATGCCCTGGGAGCTTGTTTCAATCCATAAAGTGCATTTTTCAGGCGATAAACATGATTAGTATGTGTAGGGGCTTCAAAACCCTTAGGCTATTTAACATACACTTCCTCATATAAATCACCATTTAAGAGCGCACTCTTAACATCTATTTAATAAAATTTGAAATTTTTGTAACAAGTAATGGATATAAACAGTTTGATAGATTCAAGACGAGCTATTGGGGCAAAGGTTTCATCATAATTAATGCCTTTTATCTGAGTGTACCCTTGTACAACCAGTCTAGCCTTATTTCTTATAATATTACCAAGTTCATCAGACTTATTTTTAAAGATCCATTTAGTTCCAATAATGTGTTTATCATTTGGTCTAGGAACTAAATACCATACATCATTCTTTACAAATTGATTAAGTTCATCTTGCATAACAACAAACTAGTTTTTATCAGCAAGGGCTTCTTTCACATTGGCCGACTTAATCTAGGATGTGAAACACACATAATTACAAATGTTTTCTAATTGTCTACAAGTGCGTACACCAGTGAGAGGATTCCTAAGAATTTGATTAGTTGGATGATCTTTAACTGACCATAGTTCAGTGTCATTTTGACTAGATGAAGAAACTGGTTTATCAAATAAAGGAACTTCATCATCTTCTGAACTTAAGACAGGTGTATTCAAGTGATCATCTATAACCACATTAATGGATTCTTGAATAACACCGGTCCTCTTGTTGAGAACACGATACGCTCGACTATTTAGAGCATATCTTAGGAAAATACCCTCGTTACTTTTAGTGTCGAATTTTCCTAGATTTTCCCGGTCACGTAGAATGTAGCACTTGCTGCTGAAAATTTAAAAGTATTTAACAGTAGGCTTCTTGTTGAACCATAGTTCATATGCAGTTTTATTATTAGACTTTCTCGTATAAACACGGTTAGTGATATAACACGCCGTGTTCACAGCTTCAGCCCAAAGATTTTTAGAAAGTTTCATACTATTTAACACTACATTAGCCATTTCTTGAAGAACTCTATTTTTCCTTTCAATAACCCCATTTTGTTGAGGTGTTTTGGGTGCAGAATACTCATGCGATATTCCATGATCACTACAGAACTTCTCAAAACTACTATTATCGAATTCCGAACCATGATCACTACGGATTTTGGTTACATGTGATTCCTTTTCAGTTTGGATACGCTTGAGTACCCTTTTCACTTCATCGATAGTCTCAGATTTCTCTCTCATGAAAACTGTCACGCCCCAAAACCCAAAAATCGGGGTCACAAAATTTTCGATTACCGAATCCGGTGTCGACAGCCTCCTTAGTACCCCATTCTCGGCTCCCAGTGCCCATATACCAGATTCCGATCCTGGGATCCTACAAGGAGGATTTTTCAACGTACATTTGTCTCATAAGAAGCATAAACACAAGTTTACCCAAATCACAAAGGCAACATCATCATCACATATCCACTAATATAAACAGTTGAATATAGTGTTGAAAGGGAAATACATATATCGAAATCAAAGCTCTAGAAGACAGCTGCATGCTCCAAGCTCAACGCTGCTGTGACCTAACGCTACCTGCATACATCTATTGTGCATAAGCTTATAGAAAGCTTAGAGGGTGGTGAAAGTGTGTGCGATGCACGTGCCAAGCATATAAATATCAGACTAAGTGAAAATACTGGCAATCCATAAATCATACAATATCAGAGTAATGTGGAAACATGCTGGTAAGTCCATAAATATCATCAGCCTTATCTAGGCTATGCGATGTAAAAACATAATAGGCCAACATCATATACTGAGGAAACAATGTAGATCAGCTATGCAATGTGAAGACATAGTAAGCCAAATATGAGATACTGAGTCCGCGAATATCGTCAACCTTCAGTAGGTTATGCAATACAGAAGCACAATAAATCAAATGCTATGTGTTGAGGATGCAATGCAATATACGATGCGAATGAAATGACCAAACTGGAGTGTGAAGTCGAGATGATAGTATATAGTATCGCAAGCTACGGGGTCCACCACAAGGGACTTCTATCTAAACCAGTCCCATAGCTAAATTTGGATAGTCAGACTCAATGTGGTAAACATCTGATCTCAGGTTAGTCGTGTACCCTAATCGAAATCCTGGCCATTGCGAAGGTACACATAACAAATAGTTGCGCACCACCAGCCCGAGTGGATAGTGAATGAATGAGTATCCAACTCCTGCTCAATAAGTCCACATATCGGTACCGTACATCTCTGGGATCATCACCAGGCTCTAGTACACTCTACATGCAATCGCCCCCCATTGGACGCACAACCATGTAAGTGGAAGAGACCTCACTATCTGCCTGGCCAATAGTCAACTAATATCTACTCGGCATGTCGATAGCGGACCCAATTACAAGCTGGTCAAACTTAGCTTAGCTATGCCCACTACCCTCGAGCGGGTAAGGCCACAGCCCCTCCAACCGACCATGACACAGTGGGAGACGTGATCTACTGGTATTCGGTACTTGGGAGCTCATGTATCCACTCGGTCTAGACGTTGGGGCGTCTCCTGGCTACGGAGGTTTAGGGATTTTCACCTAGGGACATCTATGGTGTCCCAATGCTAGTAACAGATTTTCGGTGTCCCATTTGGCCAACCATGACATGCCTATGGAGGCTATGACCTTGATGTCACTAGGGTGTACAGTAATCACAACACAATGCAAGATGTATGAGTCATATAATCCAGTCATGCATCAATCTTGCGCATACTGTGCGCTCATGTGAGATAATTTCCGCCTATCAGGGACTCTCATAATAACTTACCCAATGACATATGTAATGGTCAACCACATCTCATATAAAAAATGAAGATGATACGTATGGGCATGTATCATGATGCTATGCTGTCACATACTCATAATCGGTATCAATAACCGACACCAATAATCAACATTGATAATCGGCCTATACAATCGGCCTCGACAATTAGAATCGACCTCGATCATCGAAATCGGCCTCGATAATCGGAATCGGCCTCGATAATTTGAATCGGCCTTGACAATCGGAATCGGCCTTGACAATTGGAATCGGCCTAACAAAAGGCCTAAGGGGAGGTCACAATGTGAACATTTAACCATCATCGCGCATCAATGTGGACATTTAACCAACATTGCTCCCAAAGAGTGGCCCACATAGAGACAAACGTATTGTGGGCCCATAGCCTCACACAAGGGCCTAATATACATCACTTGGGCCTCATACAAGGGCTATATATACATCACGATGAGCCTTATCACATGGGCCAAATACACATCACAATGGGCCACATCACACGAGCCACATATACATCAGGTCAGGTCTTATCATATGGGCTGAAAATATATCACAATGGGCCACGTCCCATGGGCCTTGAATGCGTCATAATGGGACGCACCACTTGGGCCTCGAATGCATTACAATGGGCCATAACCCATGGGACTCAATACATCACAATAGGCCACAACCAATGGGCCTCAAATACATCACGTCAGGCCTTGCCATATGGGCCATAAATACACAGCAGGTGGGCACTGCACATAGACTTCAAATACCTCACATGGGCCACAACCCATGGGCCTAATGCGAGCCTCACTACATGGGCTATAAAAACATCACAATGGGCCGTATCACATGGGCCTTACACATCGTAATGGGCCGCATCTCATGGGCCTAATACACATCACAATGGGCCTTACATACATTAAGTGGGCCCATCACCGGGCCGTGCTAATGGGCTTCATATACATCAAGTGGGCCACATCAATGGGCCATGCTAATGGCCTTATATACATCAAGTGGGCCGCATCAAGTGGGCCGGCATAGATATACAATACATGCATCATGGCGGGCCACACAAATGGATGAATGATGTGTATAAAAATCATACATCATGATCGTCTCACACATACATGCATCGAGGTGGGTCTCGCCCGTCCAGAACGGACGGATGCTAGGGATTTAGAATACATATATCAAGGTAGGTCCCATCCCACACGTACATCACGTGTGGGGGTGGGCTCCGCATGAACTGGAATGAATGGACGATGTGTATATGTAACGCCCTGAAAATCGGGGGTCGAGCAAGTACCCAACTCCCGAGTTCCAACGCATCACTTATGCAACATAGATAATGATGATTTAATGTTGTCCATAAAACATGAATGAGATTAAGCTAAATCAGCAATTCACACTCCAGGGACAATTGAATTTATGCAAGCGGAAGACTGTGATAAGTGTATAAAATGTATAAACCGTTGTAGGTCCCCAAAGTATGAACGCATTGCCAGGTCAAATAGTTACAAGTATTGTTTCAAAATACAAAATATCAAAAAAGTGATGGTCCACTACAAGTATAAGCCCTGAAGTCCCATCGATCAGAACGGTCTATAGAAACCCGCTTGAATACTGCATATATGAGAATGCCTCCTCATCATCCTCAAAGTCCGGCTCCGCCTCGCAGGTTACGCCATCATCTGAAACTACAACATGGTCTGGTTGGTGTTTAAAACACCGTCCCGTAACGTGGGAGTGAGTGATCAACTTAGTGGAACAATAAAGCAAAGGTTAACATGTTATCAATTCAGTCAAGCAGTAATGATAACACAATACAACAATCAGGTCCTAAGTACTCTTGTTAATGCAAGAATGATATGGAATAATGATGCATGCCCTTACCTGCACTCCCTCAGAGACTTCATCTCACGATCGCGGCATGAAACACTTCCTCAGTGCTTGACCTACTTGCTAAAAGTACACGTAATGCGGTGCATACACGTGATTAGCGAGGTTGCTTACTTAAGTTTATTCATACGGCAGGATTTGGGAAGCTAAGGTACCTCCCTTATATCATTTCCCAAACGATGATCCATTCTAAGGTCGTCAGTCATAGTAAATCTCATATGATGTTACGGTTACAGGTCGCTACAAAGGGCTCATCACCTCGATGCATGCCTGGTTTATACTCTTGTTTACTATGGCGAGGCTCATCACCTCAGCGTAGTCTTAGAGTATGCTCTAGGTTACTACGAATGGCTCGTCACCTAGATATAGGCCGACAGCTTGAATACATTGTCCCATACCACCGTATTCGGCTCACGAGTTTGGGTTGCTCACTGTTTACTACGGGGAGGCTCGTCACCACAGTATAGGCCGACAGCTCGACCACGGTGTCCCATACCACCATGCCCGGCTCATGAGTCTTAGCGGATCGAGGTACCAAGGTTAAAGGGGTTTCCATTGGTGAGTTTGGTACCTTAGATTCAAACACTAGCGTCCATACATGGTGAATATACATCGGGTAAATCGGGTTACTTGACGAGCTCGACTGGTACGAGCGCACATTGACTTGATCAACATGGAGTGCGTAAGCATTCCGTGTGGCCTAACCATTGCCGTCATACAACGTATGACTCGGATTCTTTGAACACGTCTGGTGTGGTGAAACAAACTAAGCCACAAACCCAGGACCTGTTACCGAATACCTGGACTACATCGTAGCCCCACTCACATTCCAAACAATCGCACTCACATATAATAATCTAAAACAGCATATGACAACCAATGTAAATATAAATCTTACTTAAGCATTTAAACAACCACATCATACACATATTATCACACATAAGCATTTCATCTATAATCACATAGTAGTAAAATAGGCTTCACATAGGAAACTGTAACTACGTATGAGAGGATCGAAAATCCTATCTCAACACTCTCATTAGGTACATTACATCAAGCATTTTCTCATTCAGGCATTTTATTAAACACTTAGACTACACATATTACATACATGTAATATAATAGTTATAACACATATTATGAAAAATCCTTCCATATAGGAGTTGTCATACGTACAACAATCAAGTATTCCCAATCAGAAATCATAGCAAGCACAAATCATAATTCCATACTCATTCAGACATTTCAACAAACACATGGAATGCATTTAAAATCAATATGTTTCACATATAGGTGTAGTGTAAACCCCGTATCCTAGACCGTACCTTTCCGTAGACTTCTGCGGTCTTTTCGGTCAAATTTTGGCAACCTTCGACCCTTAACCGGTATTTGCGTATGACCCTACGTTACACACTGTCAACCTGAATCGACTCAAAACGTGACTTGTACCCTTGCGACCGCGCCATCCCCGTGGTTCCGATGCGGTGTCTCACGCACCGATCCGATACTCTGGCTAGGAGATGTGGGCCAGCGTTCGGTGCGAGGAAAACGCCGCGCGTGCGAATTCCGAGAGAATCTCTACGAGATGTTACATCAATCAATCAATCAATCAATCCCATCATGTCAAGTACACATCACCTTTCACCCATCCCCAAGCAACCCCAAAGTAAAAAAGTCTCTTACACACCCATGCCTTTCTTACACCAAGCAACCACAAAAGTCAAAAAAGCTCTTACACACATCACCCACCACATCCATCATCCATCACCCATCTTTCACTCTCTTTCTTTACAACCCTCTCTCTCATTTTCATTTCTAAAACTCTCTTTTCCAAGCAGGAAAATACCATACGTCCAAGCCTTCCAAGCCCTCCAAGAGAACCACAAGTGTGGCCCACTTTCCTACCCTTTCATCTCCCATCTCAACCATCAAAACTCCATCATCCTTCGTTGGAATCGAAGCTAAGGAGCCAAAAAGCCATTGGAGCCAAGAAGAAAAGATCTAAGGTGGGTGATCCACCGTTGATTTGTTATTACAAGGCCCACTTGTGATGGGAACCCTCCCTTTTTTTTGTATGTATTGTGATCATGGAGGGCCCATAGTGGCGGGGCCCCTCCACCGCCATCACATCTTTTGTTCTTTTCTTTTCTTCTCTCCCTCTTCCTTTTGTATGGTAATGATCATGATGAGGTGTGTGGACCACTATTATGTTGGCATCTAAGTCATCTACCGGCGGACCCCACACACGTGGGACACACCATGATGTTTATAGGTCATCCCAACCGTCCATAGGGAGCCCACCTTGATATGGCTAACCGTGGGTGTGGTTGCCATTGAAGTGTGATATGACGTGGGCCAGCTCGATAGTTCACGTGGTGGACTGAGTGAAAGATACATCGTTTCAACGCTGGACGCACCCAGCTCCATAGCTCAGTAGTAGACTGAGTGAAAGATGCCTCGTTTCAACACTGGGGGTCTTGGGATTGATCCCTGTGGAGGTGGCTAACGTAGAGTGTGTACTGACATGGGTGTGGATTGACGGTGGGGTCCACGGGACCCACCAACGTCATCCATCCACTTCGGTGGGACACACCTTGATGTATGTGTTTTATCCAAACCGCCCACCACTCTGGACGGTGGACCACGGTCGTGTGGGGCCTATTTCCACGCCCAAATCCATGGCCCGCTGGCCGACTGAGTGGAGTTACCTCGTTTCAACGGTGGCCCCCCATGGCTCACGTGGTAGATAGAGTGAAAGATACCTCGTTTAACGCTGAGGTCTTGGTAGAGGGTGGCTGCCAGTGATGTGTGAACGGGCGTGGGTTCCAAGGGACCCACCCACACCGTCCATCCAGTTGGCGGGCCACACACTTTGGTGTATGTGTTTGATCCAAACCATCCACCATCACTGGACGGTGGAAATCACACCCCACGTGTGAGGCAATACCATGATGTATGTTACTGTCCAGGCCGTCCACGGCCTGGACGTTAGATGTATAATATATATTATATTATATTATATATTATATATTCTATATTATATTACGTTATATATATTATATATTATATATGCATATGAGGGTGGGCCCTACGTGGGACTCAACTCTGCTCCCTTTAAATACAATAAAGCTGCACTAGCAGCAACAACTGTGTATATATATATATATATATATATTATATCTGATATATAAGGCGGGCCCTACGTGGAACCACCACTGTTTTGTTTCAAAAAAAAAAAAGGGGTGACGGGTAGCAACGCTGCACGTCAGCAAGTAATGGGTCCCACGTGGTGTATGAGTACATCCAAGCCGTCCAGTTGGTGGGACCCACTGTCCATTTACGTTTGCAAGTTCTGGGTCCCAGCCACCAGGCATGTGTGGTGTCAATACCGTTCACCCATTTGGTGACTGTGGATCCCACCTGCTGCATACGATCTATCCAACCGTCCATCCATTTGGTAAGCTAGCTCTAAGGCTTAAGACTAAAATAAGATAGATCTAATACCAAGTGGACCCGAATGCAGAAATTAGTGTTGAGTAAACGTCCACCATTGAAACCCTTCTCAGGGTCACTGCAGTTTTAGATCAATTTGAAATTGTTTTTCATCTTAATTTAGGACTGTGAACTTATGAACAGATTGTATAGGAAATAAAGGTTATGGTGGGCCTTGAGACTTCTAATGGTGGGAATTACTATCACCACTGTATTTGGAGTGCAGTCCATGTGATTTAAATATATTCTTAATACTCTAAAATGATCCATAAGAATAGATGAATAGTGTGGATGGTGCGACCCACCTGATGAAGTTTCGGCCCATTGATCGGCCTATTGGTTTGGCCCACCGATCGGCCCACTGATTGGCCCATTGATTCGGCCCATTGGATCGGCCCATTGATTCGACCCATTTGAATCGGCCCGATGCGATGTATGTGAGACCCATGAGCGAGGCCCAATAAAATGTATGTATGGCCATTACATTGTGTATGAATTCCTTATGTAGGTCATGCCTTGGGAGCAATGATGGTTTGACATCCACATTGTAAGAGTAATGATGGTTAAATGCCCGCATTGTGACTCTCCCCAGGGCCCCTTGTCAGGCCCATGCTTGTAGTATGTAGGCCATCTAGGCCCCTCTTCATTATAAATAAAGTCCATCACCATATATAACATGTTTAGTATAGTTCCATGTTTCATGATGAGAAGTGACTGATCATAACATATGCCTTCGAGCAGATCGTTTATGGGCTCTCGGATAGGCGGAGATGCCCCACATGAGCGCATAATACGCACAGGATTGTTGCATGACTGGATAGTGTGATTCATGCATTTTGCATTACGTAACATGGTTACTGTACGCCCGAGCGACATCAGGGTCGTAGTAGCCACAAACATATCGTGGTTGGCAGAATTGGATACTGAAAATCTTGTTCTACATGGGGTGCTATAGATATCCCTGGGTGAAAGTCCCTAAACCCTTATGGTACCAGGAAGTTGCTCCAATGTCTAGACCAAGTGGGTGCATGAGCGTCGAGTGCCGATTACCAGACAGTCGCGCTTTCCATTGTGTCATGGTCGGTTGGAAGGGGGTGCGGCCTTACTCGCCCGAAAGTAAGGGGCAAAGTTAGGCTAAATTTGACCAGCTCGAGGAATGGGTCCGCTATCAACGAGCTGAGCCCGATATTAGTAGGAGGATAGTGAGGTCTTTTTCACTCACCTTATTGTGCGCGCTGGGGCGGCAATCTGGTTGGAGTGTACTAGACCCCGGTGATATTCCAGAGTTGAGCTGTATTAATATATGGACTTAGATGAGGATTCGCATGCTTGAGTTACATTTCGCACCGGATGGCCTTGGTATGGCCGACATCATCCATGCCTCGCATCGCACAGCCTTGGTACGACTAATAACATTCATGGATTCATCAGCATATTTCACATTACTCTGATACTGCATAATTATATTACTACCTTATGCACACACTTACACCACCCTCTAAGCTTTCCATAAGCTTATGCACGATCGTTGCGCACAGGTGGCGTTGGCTCGCAGCAGCACTGAGGCGGGAGCGCTCAGCAGATCATTTTGGAGTTTTTGTCATCATCATTGTATTTTCCTTTATGCTCATTGTACTTGTAAAGTTTTTGATCATAGTGAAAATGTGATGGAGTTTTTGGTTGTTGTTTGTGGGTTATGCCTTTGGTTATGCTTATTATGAATCAAACTAGTGTTGAAAATCCTCCTCGTAGCATCTTAAGATCAGAACTTAGTGAATGGGCGCTGGGAGCCGAGAATGGGGTTCTACGGAGGCTGTCGGCGCCGGATTCGGCAATCGGGAATTTTGTGAGCCCGGTTTTCGAGTTTGGGGCGTGACATGTAGTATACGGAAACCCTCGTATCTAAGCACATGTGATAGCAATCAAGGCAGTCATAAATCATTACTGACATTGAAAGCCTCGAAAACCATAACCTAAACATTTATAGTCCGCACCTTATGCCGGTAAACAAGTATCGAACTCAGTTTGGATACCGAGTCTTTGTCTACGGCACAACGGCAATATACAGTACGAAATAGGTTAGGTATTTCATCACCTACATGACTTGAAACCCTAAAACAAGTTAGGGCTAGTTTTTCCTTACCTAAGAACGGAATCAGAATCACCCGTATAGCGATACATGGATTGTGGTTAAGCACGTGGAGCGACAGGGAAAGATCCCGGTAACTAACTTCCACTCTCACTCATTTCTCCTCCCTTTCTCCTTCTCCTTTCTCCTTCTCTTTTCTCTCTTCTCTCTTCTGATGGTTTGAATCCTTATATTTGGACATGTAAGTGAAGGACTCAGTTTACTTAAGTTTGAATTTATTTCTTAAAAGTATTTACGTTTCTCACACACTTCGCTCCGGGCTCAAGTTGTGCGTTTCTAGATACTATTAGGACTTGATTTCTGAGATGGTAGTCAAGTCCAGCAAGTTTGTCATAACGGTATAGCTTCACGGTCATTGGGCTTTTGATGTGCGGTCCAGGTCTGATACGGAGTTTCAAAGCGCTCTCAAGAGCAACCGGGACTTGAGATTGATCTTAAGTTTTAAGGTAATGCGGTGGTAATGATTCTGCATGGTTTGGGTCTTACCGCTCATATTTAAAATGATTAGTACTAATTTCACAGATAAGCTAGTTTAACACTAATTAATTCCCACCTAATTTTTAAAGGATTTGGTTTTGTGTTATTTCTGCCTGAAGTGGTACTCGGTCCTTTGTACGGATTTTTTCGAGACATTACAATCTACCCCCCTTAAGAAAAAAATTTCATCCTCTAAATTAGTACCTTTTTGTACTCCTCAAGAATCTGAGGGTAGTTCTTTCGAACCTTGGCTTCTGTTTCCCAAGTAGCCTCTTCTTCGGTGTGGTGCGTCTACAACACTTTCACAAGTGGGATAACCTTACTACGCAACACCTGTTCCTTCCTGTCCAGGACATGCGTCGGTCACAGTACATAAGTAGCATCTTCGCTCAACAGTACCTGCTCCCATCTGATTATGTGGGAAGGATCGAGAACGTATTTCTTCAGCATAGATACATGAAATACGTTGTGCATGCCTACGAGTGGAGTGGGCAAAGCAAGGCAGTACGCTACCACCCCCACTCGATCAAGTATCTGGAATAGGCCAATGAATCTAGGCGTGAGCTTCCCCTTCTTGCTAAACCGAAGGACTCCCTTCATGGGGGAAACTTTAAGGAACACATGGTCCCCAACCTCGAATCTAGCTATCGCCACCTCGTATCGGCGTAGCTCTTCTGTCTGCTCTGTGCTGCTAGAAGTCGGAGCCTGATAATGTCGATCTTTTCTGAGGTGGCCTGAAGTAATTCTGGGCCAATCAAGCTCTTCCCGCCAACCTCTGCCTAGGGCGCCCATACAGGGCCTTATAGGGAGCCATGCCAATACTCGCTTGAAAATTATTGTTATAAGCAAACTCTGCATACGAGAGACAGTCGTCCTAATTGTCCTTAAAATCTAGCACGCAAGCTTGCAACATATCTTTCAAAATCTGATTCACTCGTTCCGTCTGCCCATTAGTCTGCGGGTGGAACGCGGTGCTGAATTTCAGTTTCACACCCATTGCTTCCTGGATGCGAGTCCAGAAGATAGATGCGAATCGCATGTCTCGGTCTGACACGATCTCCAAGGGAACTCGATGCAGACGCACAATCTCCTTGATGTACAGTCTGGCCAACTCATCTGCTGAGTTCGAAACTTTAATCGGGAGGAAGTGAGCCAATTTCGTCAACCGATCCACGATCACCCATATGGAATCATAACCTTTCCTCGTCTTTAGTAGTCCCGAGATAAAGTCCATATAGATGAAATCCCACTTTCATTCAGCTATAGGCATGGGCTGAAGAAGTTCAGGAGGTCGGCGATGCTCTACCTTGACTTGCTGACATGTGAGACAACGGGACACGTAATCTACTATGTGGGCCCTCATGTTGTCTCACCAGTACGATCTCTTCATATCATGATACATCTTCGTACTTTTAGGGTGCATTACCATCTTCGAAATATGCATAGCCTCGAGAACTTCCTGCTTCAGATAGTGAAGATTTAGGACGCATAGGCGGCCACGGTAACGTAAACCCCCATCTGTACTAACTTGAACTTGAAGTCCTTCAAGGTTTCCATCTATTGCCACTGCCTCATATTCAGGTCCCGCTGAGTGAATATGTATCTGAGGCTCCTGTGGTCGTAAAAGAGTTTGAACTCCTCTCCATAGAGGTAATGTCTCCAGATCTTCAAAGCAAAGATGACGGCCGCTAAATCCAGATTGTGCATAGGGTAGTTTTCCTCGTGTTTCCTCAACTATTGAGATAGGTAGGCAATAACCCTGTCCTTCTGCATCAAAACACCGCCGAAATCGATGCGAGACGCGTCTGTGTATATCATATACTTGATCCCTTGCTTTAGCAATACCAGCATAGGGGCGGATGTCAACTTGTCTTTCAACTCCTGAAAAGCTGCCTCTGCCTTTTCATTCCAGGCGAACTTAAGATCCTTCCGAGTCAACTAAGATAAAGGTTTGGCATCTTGGAGAAGTCCCGAATGAAACGTCGATAATACCCTGCCAGACCAAGAAAACTCCTCACCTCAGTAACCGAACCGGGCTGCTCCAAGTCCTGAACTGCGGCTACCTTAGCGAGGTCCACGACTATCCCTTCCTTGGACATCACATGCCCCAGGAACTTGACTTCCTCTTTCCAGAAGTCGCACTTCTTGTACTGTGCGAACAATTGGTTCTTCTTCAGAGTATCCAAGACTGCTCGTAGGTGTTCCTCGTGCTCTTCCCGACTCTTCGAGTATATCAGAATGTCATCAATAAACACGATGACAAATCGGAATAGAAACGACCAAAATACCCTGTTCATCAAGTCCATGAACATGGTTGGTGCATTAGTAAGGCCGAACGATATCACGAGAAACTCATAGTGTCCAAAACTGGTCCTGAAGGCCGTCTTCTGTACGTCCTCATCCTTAAGGTGCAACTGGTGATACCCAGACTGCAAGTCAATCTTCAAGAAATACTTTTTCCCCTTCAATTGATCAAATCCTGTGCAAAGGATACTTGTTCTTTACCGTCACTTGGTTCAATCTGCGATAATCAATAAATAATCGCAGAGATCCATCCTTCTTCTTTACAAATAACACGTGTGCTCCCCATGGAGACATGCTACCTTGTATAAAGTCTGCATCCAACAGATCATTGATCTGTTTCCTCAGCTCCTCCATCTCACATGGCGCCATGCGATAGGTCTGGAGAGATACAGGTGTGGTACTAGGCACTAGATCGATGGTAAAATCAATTTTGCCCTGAAGGGGTAGTCCAGGTATCTTCCTGAACACATCTGAGAATTCTTGGACCACAGGAGTGTCCTCAAGTGTTGGACTATAAACATCCTCCAGCATGGAAGCGTAACAACCAATGCGATAGGGCCAACTGACCTGCACTGGGAATATAAAGGTCGTGCCCTCTGGTCCACAGGCTGTCACCACTCTAATATCGCAGTCGATCTCTGCCTTCATCTCTGTGAGCCAATCCATACCGAGAATGACGTTATAATGATGTAATGGGGTGACAATCAAGTCTATGAGCACTGTCCCACTCCATACATCTATCAAACACCCCTTACAGATCCTGGTAGCGTCCGAGAAAGTCCCTATGGCGGTAAGGATTCTCACCCCAACCATAGGACTAGTTTCCAACCCCAGCCGCTTGATTGTTGCGCACGATATGATAGAGATAGTGGACCCGGTGTCCACTAATAAGAAGACTGGAGTACCTTGGATATGTGATGTAACGTCAAAAGCCATAGGTGCTGTAGGTGCTGTCTCTGATGCCTCAGCTGTAAGTGAGTGTACATGAGCCCTTTGAGAACGGTTGGGCTGAGGTACCGTAGGCCGTTGAGGCGGCCTAGATCAAGGTGTGGGTGGCCGGAATGATGGATGAGCTGGTGCCGACTGTAGAGGTGGTGCTGATATAACCTGGGGAAGCTGGCGGTTGATCCTCTGGGGCGGTGAGAAGCCTCTATCTCTCATCCTGGTGAAGCAGTTCACCTCTGTGTGGCCAGGCCTCTTGCAGTAACCACACCGTACATCAGGTCGCCTCATTGGGGCAGGCGAAGCCATCAGCCTCGGCGGTGAGTCTGCACGCGGCCTCTTGCCGAGGAACGGTCTGGTCGGAAGATAGGGATCTGGTCGGGGAGCCATAGGTGCTTGCATACGGGACTGCCTGTCCCTGTCCTGCTCAGCTCGCATAGACATGCTCACTAGCTCAGCATAGCCGGGTATGTTAGCGCAGCACATCTTCGAGCGGGGGTCGTAGACCCTTAGAAAATTGCCGCATGCGCATCGGCTCATCGGCCAATATCAACGGAGCGTACCTGCCCAGCTCCGTGAATCTGTTCTCATACTCCGCCACTGTCATCCCTCCCTGTCGGAGGTGAAGGAACTCACTCTCCTTCTCGTGGCGATAAGTGAGGGGATAGTATTTCTCGTGGAAGCGGGTCTCAAAGTCTGCCCACGTCCATACATATCCGACGGTAACAGTCCGAAGGACACTGTCCCACCAAAGGCTGGCCTCCTTCTCGAACATAAAGGTGACCAACTCCACCTGCTCTGCTTCAGTGCAGTGCAGCGGCTTTAGCATCTTAGAGATGCGGTCAAGCCAATACTCGGCCTCCTCGGGTCGGTGAGTACCCGCAAAGGTAGGAGGCCACAAGCACTGGAATCGCTCAAATGTGCCGCTGGCACTCGTGTTCCCAGCAGGGTGCATAGGTGATGAAGGTGGAGCCACGCCCATACTCTGGGCAAAGATACCAGCCATGGAGGTCAAGAACTGCTGCTACTATTGCTGCTGCTGCTGCTGCATCAAGAGCATCATCTGCTCCAATCTATCAGTAGGAGGAGCAGACTGGGGCATGCATGGCGTCGAAGTCGACGCACGGTTCTGCTCTGGAACCGATGGTGCAGCGGGTGGTGCCGCAGATGGTGCCACAGGTGTCAGCCCATTAGTGGGGCTAATGGCTGGCTAAGAATCCGGCATAGTGTCCAAGGAAGACGGGCTCGAACTGGGGTCCGTATGACTATCGCTTAGGGGAGGTGCCCCGTCAAACGACTCGCCAAGTGTATCACGTGCCGTACTCCGCGTGGCCGTAGGTGGCCTTCCTTAATATAACATAGGGCGTAACCTGTGTCAGATGTAGCATAGCAATACCGAATTCTTTAAGCATTCAACACACCTTATAGTAAGAGAAACGACATGCATTTCATTTAACAAAATTTGTCACAATATATGGAATAAAGTTCTACATGAATTATGACAGGAACACATGCGGCTATGCTAAGCCCAAACTACCAAACACAAACACACCTTCTACCTACTACACTATTAGGCCCATCAACATTAAAACATAGACATCCTAAAATAACAACAAAAACAAGCTACGGGGCGACGACATGGATGACTAGACATCCGAGTCTGACAATGGAGGAGGGTCACCTTTATCCTGCAGGCAGTACAGGATATGTTTCAAGGTGCGAGTCATCTTCTTAAACTTATATTTTACGAGGGCTCAGGTATCAATAATCTCCTGCCGTAGGATAGCCTGGCCCTCCTCAAGTCGAACTAAGTGGGCTTCCCTAGCAGCCTGATCCGTGTCATGCTCCTATGCTGTAGGAGGGGAGCTCTCATCTGTATCCTGAGCCTCCTCTTATTCTTCCTGTTCCTCCTCTATCTCTTCTCTGCTTTCCTCCTCACTTCCATACTCCTCACTAGCCATCTCATCCTCACTCTCATCAAGTTGGGCTTGTCGCTGTCGTGGCCCAATTTCCATCTGATTGAGAGTAGTTTCGTTGATGTAATGGATCGACACTGGCATTTTCGCCCCAAGTCTGTAGCCAAACTCATGTGCAATCTTGCATATGAGTCGGCTGAATGAGAGCGAATCAGACACTCTAGTAGAGCATGCGGTAAGAACTATCTATCACAGAACATACGTAGGCATTCACAACTTCTCTCCCTGTCTCACTTGGTACAGGAAATCTACCATCAGGCGCGTGCACTTGTTGTGATTGCTCTACCTGGGGTAGACGTTGAACATGAAAATGTGGTGAAGAAGGCAGAAATCGTTTGTCATATTAGACGTCAGGAGACTATTGTTTGGTTGCCAATGAACCAATTGGCCACAAAGGAAATGCGTGCGGCAATCCCTTTCACATGCACTCTTCAGATTCTTCTCGCTTGCATGGACCTCGCCAAGCGGCATTTTCATAAGCTAAGCTATCAACCCAACATCGATTGTGGCCTCCCGATCTCTACCCACTGGGATCTTGAACTGTAAGGGCTCCAGTGTAGGCTCTCGAATGTGGGCATAGAAGGCCTGGACAGTGCCCACATTTGCACAGTACTCGCCCTCAAATACGGGACCCCACCCGGCTTCGACCAAGCGGTCCATCGGCAGATATTGCCCAAAGAGCCTCTCATCCACATGAGCTTCAAAAAGGACCTTACGACCATGAAATCTCTCATGAGATATACCTGTCAGAAGAATCCTTTCGAGGGGAGCCTGGGGATCAAGCTCCCGCTTGGTCCTTATCTCCCGATCGACACTTGAACTTGCGGTGCCGGCCCTCTCTCTCCTTAAATGAGTAGGGCGACTAGGCCCGACTTCATCCATAGGCGCCCTTTTCTATCCCATGATAGAAAGAATGGTGGGAATCGAGAATATGGCAGTAACAAGCTCGAATAAGGCCATGGAAAAGGGAAGGAAATAGGGAAATGTAATGGTTTATTGGGTTCTCTCGGATTTGAGACACAAAGTGGGGTTTGGATGCTCAAATGTAAGGAAATGAAGGAGGTGAATAACTATGAGAGAGAGGTTTGAAAGGGTGGTGTGAGTGGTGCATGAAAATGGAAGGAGAAGCACTTGGAGGGGCGATTTGAGTGAAGATTTTTGGGTTTTTTTGAGAAAAGGAGAGCTAGGATGTAATGTCTCGAAAAAATCCATACAAAGACCCGAGTACCACCTCAGGCAGAAATCACCCAGGACCAAATCCTTTAGAAATTAGGTTAATATTAGCAAGTGCTAAACTAGAGTGTTTATGAAATTAGCACTAATCACTTTAAATATGATCTGCAAGACCCAAAATGTGCAGAATCATTGACGCTACATTACCCTGAAATCTAGAATCTATCCTTAAACTCGGTTGCTCTCGGGAGCATCTTGAAACTCCGTATCGGACCTGGACCACACGTCGAAAGTCCGATTATCCCGAAACTATACAGTTATGACTGCATTACTGGACTCGACAACTCCCTCGGAAATCAAGTCTTAATTATGTCTAGAACTACACAACCTGAGCCCGGAGCGAAGAGTGTGAGAAACGTGAAAATATTTAGAAATAAAAATCTGAATTTAAGTAATCTGAGTCATGTCGCTTGTGGGTCAAATATAAGGACTCAGACCGTCAGAATCTGACCCAAATACACCCTCAGATCAGGAGAAATGTCTCACACATGTCGATGTACTTGTTGCCCTGATCGAGTGACCGTGACCGTTGAACTGAAACTGATCTGCCATGGCTGATCTGTAAATCTGATCGGTACGAAAACTTAGCCTGACCTAGATCCATGATCAGGGAGCTTAAGTCCGACCGCACGTGGAAAAGGGGCCACCAGAAGTGCTCCGTTGGACTGGAACGGCCCATATTTGGATATAACCGAAGTATACCTTGGCCTTGGGGCCATTCCCATCAAACCTGGGCTTATATAAGGACCTTAAACACCCTCTCTCATATGCCGTATGAATTTGATAAAGCCCTAGGAGAGAGAGAAGAGAAAAGAGAAGGGAAAAGAGAGAAAGTGAGGGTGAGAGTTGGAGATTCCTCCTGAGATTCGATCCCATTGCTCCTCGGCCTTAGCTACTGTATCTACATTACTAATCCAGCGTTTTTGACAACGTATTTGGGTAAGAAAACCTAACCCTAATCCATTTTAGGGTTTCTGATAGTGTAGGTTATCAAATAGCTAACCTAATTTATTCTATAGGTTGTCAATCTGCCGTAGACAAAGACTTAGCTTTAAACTGAGTTCGTTACAAGTCTACTGGCGAAAGGTGCGGACTATAAATGTTTAGGTTATCGTTTCCAAGGCTTTTGATGTCAGTTAATGGTTTATTATTGATGTGGGTGCAATTTCACATGCCAAATACGATGTTTGTATCGCGTTTCTGATATATATAAACTATATTGAGTTTAGAGTATTCCATGTATATGCAGAAAGTATCGTATACATACGAAATTTGAACGTGTGTTTGCCATGATTTTATCTATGTTTATGCTAGTTGTATGTGTAACAACTCCTTGGCGAAAGGATTTGCCCTGATGCGTGCTATCACCAACATACGTCATGTATGTTGGAATGTGTAGTCTAAGTGTTTGTAGAAATGTCTGAATGAATAAGTGTGTAATATATTGTACTTTTTATGGGCGTTGAGAAGAGATTCTCAACTACCTTAACGATGTGTATGATTTTCTCCATGTAACTTACATTATTTGTCTGTTTAACTTAGACACTGCTTATGTGTGAATTCATGTTTAAGTTGAAATTCATAAAATGCTCACATGCTTGTATTTAGAATTGTTGATCCATTACTGTTCTGATTTGCTCGTATGAGTATCTGTTATAATTGAATGTGTTTGGGACTACGGAATAGTCCAGGCAATTGGTAACAGGTTCTGATATGGTGGCTGAGGTTGTCTCGCCACATAGGACGTGATCAATGAATCCGAGCCGTACTTGGGATGTCGACAGTGGTTAGGCCACACGAAGTGCTTACGCACTTCATGTCGATCAACTCAACGTGCGCTCGTACTAATCGAGCTCTTCAAGTAACCCGATTGACCTGATGTATGTTCACCATGTAGGACGCTACTAGTTGAATCTAAGGTACTAAACTCACCAGTGAAAACCCTTTTAAACCTTGGTACCTCGTTTTGCTAAGACTCATGAGCCGGGCATGGTGGTATAGGACACCGTGGTCGAGCTATCGGCCTACGCTAGGGTGACGAGCCTCCTCGTAGTGACCTAGTGAGCAACCCAGACTCATAAGCCAAATACGGTGGTATAAGACACTGTATTCGAGCTGTCGGCCTATACTGATAAGGTGACGAGCCCTTTATAGTGACCTCGAGCGTACACTAAGTCTGCGTAGTGGTGACGAGCCCTTACGTAGCAACAAGAGTACACTAGGCCTGCACTGATAAGGTGACGAACCCTTTGCAACGACTTAGAACCATAACATCATATGAGATTTACTAGGATTGACGACCCTAGATTGGATCATTGTTTGGGGATTGATATAAGGGAGGTACCTTAGCTTCCCAATCCTGCTGTATAAAAAGGATAAATAATAACTCGGTAATCACACTCATGTCATCGCACTGCATGTGCCCCGGGTTGAAGAGCACAGAGGGAAGAAAGCATGTCGCTACCGTAAGATGGTATCGCACGAGGGAGTGTAGGCGAGGGCATGCATCATACTACATTTCATCCTTGCATTAATCAGAGTACTTAGGGATGTTTGATTGTATTAGTTTATCATTACTGCTTGACTGAATTGAGAATATGTCAACCTTTACTTTATTTTTTCACTGAGTTGATCACTCACTCCCACGTTCTGGAACGGTGTTTTGAACACCCACCAGACTCTGTCTTAGTTGCAGATGATGATGCGACTCAGGAGGCGGAGCCCGATTACTATGATGATCAAGATGAGTTCTCATATATGCAATTCTCTGGTGGTTTCGTTTAAGCCATACGGACTGACGGGGCTACAGGGTTTATTATTGTAGTTGAACTATTTTAAACTATTACATTTATATGGTGGCTCAGTGATGTATTCATACTCTGGAGACCGATCGTGATTTTTCTTGGCTCATATACGTCTATATACATTTTCTAGTCTTCCGCTTACGTTATATGATTTGATCTGGAGTATAAATTACTATTTTGGTAAAATTCCACTCATGATTATTGTACTAACACAGAAAACATTTAATCATCATCAAATATGTTGCATAAGTGATGCGTTGGAACTCGAGAGTTGGACTTTTACTCAACACCTAATTTTCAAGGCATTATAAGTTGGTATTAGAGCATGATTTGGATTAAAACGGACCTCGGTTATGGTCACACGATGTGCGCTGATGCTATTCAACATAGTTGGGTGCAAGAGAAATCTAGAAATAGGCTTAGGATTCCCTGATTTCGCCAATTTGCAAGGTTCACTGAAATCAATCATTTTGCTCGGGTCTGTACCCATCCGTGATCACATGAGTCGACCTCGGATCATCCTTAGACCATCAATCGATGAGTTTAGACCATGATTTACCTAATCCCAACCTTCAACAATCGGCAAAATACGTAGTTACACCAGAAATTACATAAAATGACCCGAAACGACTCAAAACGGAGTCAGGGGCGAAACGACACTTTTAGGGGGACCCAGGGTGGGACCCACACCTTTTTGGGACCCAGGGGGCAGGAGGACCTCGCCCAAAGGGCTAGCCCTCGCCGCCAAACGGGCCTGGCCGGGCGGGCTGGCTCGGGCCGATCGTTCCTGGCTATTGTGGGACCCACGCATGTAGGTGGGGTTGATTAAAAACCCTCTTACACTACCTCCCCTTCATAAATCACTACTCCAAGCTTGCCTTTTCTCCAAAAAAAATAGATTTTCCACTCTAACCCCTCCTTCAAGCACTCATTTTCTCATTTTCGTGCAACCCTTGCACTACCCCCTCAAAAACCCTCTAACACCACTACCAACCCCTTCCCATTCTCTCATTTGAGCTCTTAAACCCTCCATTTGAGTCTCAAATTCATGTAAGTTCACTAACCTACTTGATTCCATCATTTTCCCTCTTTATTTCCCTTTCATTTGAGCCTACACATCCCCTTCTTGTAGCTCAAGATTTCAAAACCCAACAATCCCTCTTCTAATTTTCCCTATACCTTCAACTTTCTTCATTTCTTCTCTTTTTGGAACACAAATACCATTGTGTACTTCAACGATCTTGTGATCCCGTAATTCATCTTATTCCCACTTTTCCTTCTAGTTCAATGGCTCTTTTTGAGCTTGTGGCAACTATTTTCTCTCTTTCCGCCCTTCTTTCTCTCATGGGAAAGAAAAGAGCTCCTGTGGAAGAAGCTGGGCCTAGTTGCCCTACTCGTTCGAGAGGTGCCGCTGCAAGTTCGAGAGTCAATCGGGAGTTTCAGACTAAACGGGATCTCAATCCCCAAACTCCCATCGGAAGGACACTGTTGGTGGAGCTGTCGCATGGAGTTTATGAAGGCCATAGAGTCCTTTTTGAAGCTCATGTGGATGCAAGGCTATTTGGGGAATACCTCTTACTCGAGCACCTAGAAGAGGCTGGGTGGAGTTCCTTATTTGAGGGCGAGTACCGCGCCAATGTGAGCACTGTCCGAGCTTTCTATGCCCACATTCGAGAGCCTACGCTGGAGCCCTTGCAGTTCAAGATCCCTTGTGGAAGAGATCGGGAAGCCACCATCAACGTTGGTTTAGTATCTCGGCTTATGAATGTGCCTCTTGGCGAGGTACATGTAACTGAGAAGAATCTGAGGAGTGTACGTGAAAGGGATCGCTGCACACGGGCCCTTTGTGGCTAACTGGTTCTGTGGCAATCGAACAATAGCCTCTAGCGACCCATATGTCTGGCGATTTTCGTCTGCTTCACCACATCTTCACGTTCAACGTCTACCCCCAGGTGGAGCAACCGCAGTGAGTGCACACACCTGATGGTAGATTTTCTATATCAAGTGGGGTAGGGAGAGAAGCTGTGCGTACCTGCGTATGTTCTGCGATAGATAGTTCTCACTGCACGCTTTAACAGAAGGTCGGATTCGCTCCCATTCGGCCGACTCATATGCAAGATTGCACATGAGTTTGGCTACAGGCTTGGGGAGGAAAAGCCGGTGTCGATCCATTACATCAATGAAGCGACTCTCAATCAGATGGGTATCGGGCCGCGGGAACGACATGCTCGACTTGAAGAGAGTGAGGATGAGACAGAGCGAAGAGGAAGAGAGTGAGGAAGAAGAGGGAGCTGAAATAGAAGAAGAACAGAGCGAGGAAGAAGAGGAGGCCTAGGATACGGATGAGAACTCCCCTCCTACGGCATCGGAGCATGGTATTGTTCAAGCTCGCTTAGCTCGACTTGAGGAAGGTCAGGCTGTCCTATGACAGGATATAATGGACATTCGGTGCCTCGTGAAACATAAATTTAAGAAAGTGACTCGCACTTTGAACTCCATCCTGTGCTGCCTACAGCATAAGGGTGCACCTCCTCCGTCGCCAGACTCGGATGCCTAGTCATCTAAGTCGTTGCCCCGTAGCTTGTTTTGTTGCTGTCTTAAAATGTTTGTATTTCAATGATTAAGAGCTTAGTAGCATCGTGGGTAGATAGTGTGTTTGTGGTTGGCAGTTGCTCTATGTTGGTAATCTTGCTTTGTAATAGCTTTCATGCATTTCCTGTCATAATTCATGTATTGTGTATTTCATGTATTGTGACAATTTTGGAAGATGAAATGCATGCGGTCTTTTTGCTAAGAAGTTATGTGGAATGCTTAAAGGATTGTGCATTACTATGCTACATCTTACATAAGTGAACCCTACTTCATATAGGGAATGCCACCTAAGGTCACGCGGAGCACGACATGCCTCACACTTATTGATTCGATGGACCAGGCACCTCCTCAGAGTGATGGTCATACGGACCCTGGTTTGGGCCCGGTTCTTGAGACTATGCTTGAGCCTCAGCCTTTTACTGGTCCTACGGTTAGGCCGCCACCTTACACACCACCGATCCATGAGCAAAACCATGCGTCTTCTTCAACGCAGCATGAGCCTCAGTCGGCCCCACCTACTAATAGGTTGGAGCAGTTGATGATGATGATGCACCAGCCGCACCAGCAGCTCTTGACTACTATTACAAGGGCCCTAGCTCAGGGTGGAAGTATGACTCCACCTTCACCATCTGTACGCCCTGCTTGGACTATAGGGCCTTCAGCTCAGGATGAGGGTGTGCCTTCCCCTGCACCTGCTGTATACCCTACGGGAAACTTGGGTATGAGTGGCCTCCTCCAGCGATTCCAGCGCTTGCGGCCTCCTATATTAGCAGGTTCTTACAGACCCTAGGAGGCCGAATATTGGCTAGACCGCATCTCTAAGATGCTGAGGATGCTACACTGTATAGAGCCGGAGCAGGTCGAGTTGGCCACCTTTATGTTTAAAAAGGAGGCCAACTTGTGGTGGGATAATGTCCTGCAGACCGTTCTAGTTGACTATGTATGGACGTGGACAGCTTTCGAGTTCCATTTCCATGAGAAGTACTATCCCCAAACCTACCGGCATGAGAAGGAGAATGAGTTCTTGCACCTCAGATAGGGAGGTATGTCAGTGACAGAGTACAAGCACCTGTTTACGGAGTTGGGCAGGTACATCCCTACAATACTTACTGACGCTCAGATGCGGATGCGACGTTTTTCAGAGGGCCTGCGACCTTATATTAGCTCGAAGATGTGCTGTGCTAACATACCCTCCTATGCTGAGTTAGTACACACGTCTATATAGGCGGAGCAGGATGGGGATCGATTGTCACGTTCTCGTGGGCCTATGATCCCTAAGCCACGACCAGATATGCCGAACAGGCCATTCCTCGGCAAAAGATCTCGTACCGACTCCCCTCCCAGGATTGCGGCACCACCAGTTCCAATGAGGTGACCTGGTGTGGCATGTATGTATTGTGGGAGGCCAAGTCATCCTGTGGAGAGCTGTTTTGCACGCATGAGAGATAGTGGGTTTTCGCCGCCGCAGAGAATCGACCGTCCTCGCTCTCAGCCTTTATCGGCTACACCCCTACAGACAGCACCTGCACATCCTTCTTTCAGGCCCTTGCACCTCGATCTAGGCCGCCTTAATGACCTATGGCACCTCAGCCCAACCGTTTTTAGCAGGCTCGAGTGCACTCACTTACAGCTAAAGCATCAAAGGCAGCACCTACGCCACCTATGACTTTTGATGTTATAGCACATATCCAAGGTACTCCAGTCTTTTTATTAGTGGACACCGGGTCCACTATCTCTATCATATCGTGCGCAGCAGTCAAGCGGCTAGGGTTGAAAACTAGTCCTATGGTTGGGGTGAGAATCCTTACTGCCACAGGGACTTTCTCGGATGCTACCAAGATCTGTAAGGGGTGTTCGATAGATGTAGGGAGCGGGACAACACTCCTCGACTTGATTGTCACCCCATTACATCAATATGATGTCATTCTCGGTATAGATTGGCTCACCAAGGTGAAGGCAGAGATTGACTGCGACTGTAAAGTGGTGACAACTTATGGACCAGAGGGCACGACCTTTACTTTTCCAGTATAGGTCAGTTGGCCCTATCGCATTGATTGTTATGCTTCCATGCTGGAGGATACTCATGGTCCAGCGCTTGAGGATACTCCTGTGGTCCAAGAGTTCTCAGACGTATTCAGGAAGATACCTGGACTACCCCCTTAGCGCGAAATTGATTTCACCATTGATTTAGCGCCTGGTGCGACGCCCATTTCACTTCCGACGTATCGTATGGCTCCATGTGAGATGGAGGAACTGAGGAAACAGATCGACGATCTGTTAGATGCTGGTTTTATACGACCTAGTGTGTCTCCATGGGGAGCACCTGTGTTGTTTGTAAAGAAGAAGGATGGATTTCTGCGATTGTGTATTGATTATCGCAAGTTAAACCAAGTGACGGTGAAGAACAAGTATCCTTTGCCCAGGATAAATGATCTATTCGATCAATTAAAGGGGGCAAGGTATTTCTCGAAGATTGACTTGCAGTTGGGGTATCACCAGTTGCACGTCAGGGATGAAGACGTGCAGAAGACGGCTTTCATGACCAATTTTGGACACTATGAGTTTCTCATAATGTCGTTCGGCCTTACGAACGCACCAGCCATGTTCATGGACTTGATGAATAGGGTATTTTGGCCATTCCTTTTCTGATTCGTCATCGTGTTTATTGATGATATCCTGATATACTCCAAGAGTCGGGAAGAGCACGAGGAACACCTGCGGCAGTCTTGGATACTCTGAGGAAGAACCAGCTATTTGCACAGTACAAGAAGTGCAACTTCTGGAAAGAGGAAGTCAAGTTTCTAAGACATGCGGTGTCCAGAGAAGGGATAGCTATGGACCTTGCTAAGGTAGCCGCAGTTCAGGACAGAAGCGGCCAGGTTCGGTTACTGAGGTGAGGAGTTTCCTTGGTCTAACAGGTTACTATCGCCGATTCATTTGGAATTTCTCAAAGATAGCTAGACCTTTGTCTCAGCTGACATGGAAGGATCTGAAGTTCGCCTGGAATGAAAAGGCGGAAGCAGCTTTTCAGGAGCTAAAGGACAAGTTGACATCCGCCCCTGTGCTAGTATTGGCAGAGCAAGGGGTCAAGTATACTATATATACAGATGCGTCTTGCATCGGTTCGGGTGGTGTTTTGATGCAGAAGGACAGGATTATTGCTTACCTGTCGTGACAGTTGAGGAAACACGAGGAAAACTACCCTACGCATGACTTGGAGTTAGTTTTCATCATCTTTGCCTTGAAGATCTGGAGGTATTACCTCTACGGAGAGGAGTTCGAACTCTTTTCGACTACAAGAGCCTCAAATACATATTCACTTAGCGGGACCTGAATATGAGGCAGCGGTGATGGATGGAGACCTTAAAGGACTTCAAGTTCGAGGTTTCTTACCATCCCGGTAAGGCCAACCTTGTGGCAGACGCACTGAGCCGCAAGAAGACATTAACATTTACGGCTCCGTTGATGATAGCAGAGTGGGACATGGTAGTAGAGTTCGTATGAGACTTTGAGCAGAAACTCAAGGTGGAGGAGCCGTATGAGGGCATCTACATATTCGACTACAACCCCTCATTGATGACAGGATTATCACGGCTTAGGCAGACGATGAGCTGTTGGCAAAGATGAGAGAGCAGGCTAGCGGCAATGAGGACTTAGAGTGGAGCGTTGGTACGGATGGAGGCTTACGTTACCGTGGCCACCTATGCGTCTTGACCTCCTTGACTTGAGGGAACAAGTTCTTGAGGCCGCTCACGATTCTAGGATGGCTATGCATCCAGGCAGTATGAAGATGTATCGCGACATGAAGAGGTCGTACTGGTGGGACAACATGAAGACTCACATAACAGATTATGTATCTCATTGTCTCACGTGCCAGCAGTTCAAAGCAAAGCATCACCGACCTCCTGGACTACTTCAGCCCATGCCCATAGTAGAATGGAAGTGGGACTTCATCTCTATGGATTTCATTTTAGGTCTACTGAAGACGAGGAAGGGCCATGATTCTATTTGGGTGATCATGGACCGATTGACAAAATCAACTCATTTCCTCCCTATCAGAGTTTTGAACTTTGCAGATGAGTTGGCCAGGTTGTACATCAAAGAGATTGTACGTTTGTATGGAGTTCCCTTGGAGATCGTGTCGAACCGAGACACGATTTACATCCATTTTCTAGACTCGCATCCAGGAAACGATGGGTGTAAAGTTGAAGTTCAGTACCGCGTTCCACCCACAGACTGATGGGTAAACGGAACGGGTGAATCAGATTCTGGAAGATATGTTGCGGGCCTGTGTGCTGGATTTCAAGGACAGTTGGGATGATTGTCTTCCCTATGCAGAGTTTGCCTATAACAACAGCTTCCAGGTGAGTATTGGCATGACTCCCTATGAGGCCTTGTATGGGCGTCCGTGTAGGGCACCGTATTGCTGGGCAGAGGTTGGCGAGAAAAGCTTGATTGGCCCAGAGTTAGTACAGGCAACTTCAGAGAAAGTCGACATTATCAAGCGCCGACTTCTGACAGCGCAGAGCAGACAGAAGAGCTACACCGATATGAGGCGGAGACCGCTAGAGTTCGAGGTCGGAGACCATGTGTTCCTCAGAGTTTTCCCTATGAAGGGAGTCCTTCGTTTTGGCAAGAAGGGGAAGCTTACGCCTCGATTCATTGGCCCATTCCAGATACTTGATCGAGTGGGGGTGGTAGCGTACCGTCTTGCTTTGCCCACACTACTTGTAGGCGTGCATAACGTATTTCATGTTTCTATGCTGAAGAAATACGTTCCCAATCCTTCCCACATTTTTAGATGGGAGCAAGTACAATTGAGCGAGGATGCTATATATGTACTGCGACCGACGCGTATTCTAAACAGGAAGGAGCAGGTATTGCGTAATAAGGTTATTCCACTTGTGAAAGTGCTGTGGATGCATCACACGGAAGAAGAGGCTACTTGTGAGACAGAAGCCGAGGTTCGAAAGAACTACCCCCAGATTCTCGAGGAGTACGAAAAGGTACTAATTTTGAGGACAAAATTTTTCTTTAAGGAGGGTAGATTGTAACGTCTCGAAAAAATCTATACAAAGACCCGAGTACCACCTCAGGCAAAAATCACCCAGGACCAAATCCTTTAGAAATTACGTTAATATTAGCAAGTGCTAAACTAGTGTGTTTATGAAATTAACAGTAATCACTTTAAATATGATCTGTAAGACTCAAAACATGCAGAATCATTAACGCTACATTACCCTAAAATCTAGAATCCATCCTTAAACTCGGTTGCTCTCGAGAGCAATGATTTTTAATTAAATCAACCTGGGCTAGCATGATTTGATTTTGATCTCAAGAAAGGGAAAAACACAAATCACTTCTTAAAGTAAGATTGGAATAGGGATCTCAAAATCAAATAACAAAAGCTAATTAAAGAGAATATTAAATGAGCACAAAATAGCTTAAAAATATCACAAACTTACCTCTCAGAGTGATGTCTTGATTTTACTTTTTTTAAATGAATAAACTCTGAAATTTGTGCCCTATTTATAGGTGAAAATACTGTTCACTCTACTGGTCTAAGGGTCGGTTTGACTAGTCGAAGGACCAATAAAATTTTAAAATTTCTGACGCAATAAGATTAGGTCGTTACTTGACTAGTCGAGTGACTTGCTCGACTGGTCTAGTGGGACCAAAAAATGTTGCTGGAATTTGAGTTGAGCCTGCATGACCGGTTGAGCACTGTTCACTCGACTGATCGAGCAGTCTCTAGGACTGGTCGGGAGTCCAACAGAAAATTCTGAAAATTCACAACAAACCTTCGACTGGTCAAGAAAACTCTTAGACTGATCGAGCCAGTACTTGGACTAGTCGAACAAGGTCTAAGACTAGTCAAGAAAATGACCTATAAACATATGAAATGACCCACAAAGAATATGACACAACCTAGGGTTGATCTAGGGTCATCCAAACCTGTTTGTGAGTAGGAACTCTTGAAACATCATTCGCTTCAAATTCTTGAATATCTTGTGACAGTTGAAGCTTGAGTTTGATCTCTTAAACTCGAGTTCTTGAATTTAATCTTGAAAACTTGAACTTCACCACGCTTTACTTCAACTTAAAGATGTAGGCTGATTTGATGAAGATCCACAGAACTTAAAAATGTACGAACCTGATCACTTCAACTCAAAGTATGATGCAAGTACTAAATAGTTTGGCACAACAAAATTTGACTATTCAACGGGTTCTAGGTTTACACAATAGCATTTACAGGATCTTGAAGGGTGTCAGCTCCCCCACCCTTAGAACGCCGAGCACCTGAAAATCTACTATCCTTGATGTACTGGCCGCTGAAGGCCCCAAATAAGTGTACATCTCGGAACGACTAGCCTTTAAGGTTTTCAATAAAATCTATGTTTCTACGTAATCTACTTGAACGACTTGTCGACAGACGGAAAAAGTCACCTCTTATAAGCAGGGGCTGACTTAGTACACTGATCCCTTAAAGAAGGGGTTAGTACGTTAACTCACGAAAATTCGTCAAGGGATCCCCTCATATGTAGGGGAAAAGCCTATGGACGACCTGATCCCTTGATGAAGGGGTCGGCCCGTCATACAACTAATGGATCTACAAAGATGATTGCCGCTCGCCATTCGTTGGGGGGGCGGGTGGGGGGTGGGGTGAATCCTTAAAATTTTAACATCACAAGATTCTACGAAATAGCCAAGGGGTCTCCTAGGTATTGGAAGACAGCCCTGGGATTAGCCAACATGTAAAGGAGTCGGCTCGTCAATCAACAGTTTAACACCTAACAATCATCATTCAACAAATTGATCATGTTATATCATGCCCTCTCCAGAGGGTTAAAAAGATTATCCACAGAATTATCCATCAAAAGAACTATCGTTTAAAGAGTTAAAAGAGAAAGGGGGCATTAAAAGTTATTCAGTTAGAGGGAGCTGAGGGCCAACAGCTGGGCTTGGGGAAATGTCCTTGGCCGGTCTCTCCCCTGTGTCCTTAGAAGTGAGGGACTCAAGGTTAAGATCTGGGTAGAGCTCCTGAACCGCGTCGAGGCAGGCGTTAAAGTTGCAGTTGTAGAACTTATTAGCCTCGGCGGTCCTCTCTTCTAAGGTCTTGAATGCATCCACTGCAGCGGCCACTGCCAACTCCAGGAAAGCTTCACCTCAGCCCGTTAAGCTTCCTTCACCTTCATTACCGCTCGTTTCAGCTCTTTTGCTGCCTCGGCCGTAGCCCACTCCAGTGCGTCCCCCACTTAGGCATTGTCCTTTGCGAGAGAGTCGATGTGAGCTTTGACTCCCATCAACTCAGCTGCAACAGTAGCGTAATGTGCCTGAAGGTCGTTGATGAACCCTTGAGCTACAACTCTCTCACCTTTCCATCATCAAGCAGCCCGTGCAGTTCCGCCTACTCTACTTAGAGGACCGCGGCCTCGTCTTGGAGAATCCCGACTTTGCCCCTGAGAGCGGCTATCTCCTTATCCTTTTACGTGATCCCTCTCAACCTCTCCCGAGTCATTAGGAGCCTTGGGACAGACTGAATCAAAACAAGTATGTGAGCATATGGATGCGATTAGGAGAGAATCAAAACAAGGGAAGTTCGGTAAAGATACCCCGTAAAAGACAGAGGCAAGGTTGGTCATGAAGGACTCGTCCGATTTGTTAAGGAGGGTAGTAATCTCCTCCTCTGGAGCATGCTTCGTAGCTCAGCGAACAAAGCCTGACATATGATAGCCCGGCTGAAGTTTGCCCCTACTGGTTCCGACCCAGGTAGATCCCATTGCTACTCCTACCCCAGTTCCACTGCCCGCCGGAGCTTGGGCCTCATTCCTGTGATCATCTCCAACTTCGGGCAGAGAGAGCATCGCGTCGGCCATCCGAATGGCCTCCTCCCGTTCGGAGGAAGACGGGATGGCTATGTAGGGTTCGGGGGCTGATGAAGGCACCACAGAGGCGTGAGAGGCGACGACAGGGGGAGGAATCGGAGTTAAAACATTCTCGGTCATAGCCTCGACTGCGGTGTTGGTTGGAGGTGCTGGAGGTGCAGCAACAAAAATTGGAGCTGCAACAATAAAAATTAAAGCCGCGACAGCAGGTGCCGAAATTGCGGCAACATAAGTTGGGGCTGAAGGGTCCTCACTGTAAGGAGTTGCCTGCCTCTTCCTAGCCGTCGTCTTCGTCTACGGCTCGGATCTCAGCATATCTTCGATTGACGGGAGGGCCTTCCTCTTTCGAGCTCTGGAGGCCACGGCCATGCCTGCGTATGTGACAGTGAGTTAATGTCCAAGCTGCGAAACCTTTAGCATCAACAAAGTAAAAAAGTAAAGAGGCACTTACTGAATGAGGTGGGGAGCGGCTTCGACCTACAAAGCTTGGACTGATAAAGGTTGTCCGCTGTAATCAAGACTGACCAGGAGCGCAGATCCTCCGAACCTGCCCTGGCCTTAGCGATCTGATTCTTTTGATCCGAGGAGAGGAGAGGCTGGCCCCTCCGGAAGTCTGCAAAAATGAAGTTAAAACACTGATCAAACTACAAAAAACATGGAAGTGTTACTAAGAGATTGTTGGGGGTCCGACCTGGAGTATTAAATCGGGTAAGGACCTAAGTCCTTAAATTCTTGAGCTCTGCCGTCAACGCTTCCCACTCGCCCAATGCCTAGAAACACTTATTCTCCTAATCCTTATTAGAGGATGGAAATTGCAGGACTAGCCCCGAGCCCTTGCTGCTGCGGGTTGTGAAGTAGTACCATGCCTCCTGACTATCATGCTTGATTAAGTATAGACTCATCAGCTCTTTCGGTGTCAGCTCCGGGTTCTTAGCTTGACACCAGATGATGTATGAGGATATTAAAGCCCTCCAAGCATTGGGAGTAAACTGGCCTAGGGCCAGCCCCAAGTAAGCTGTCAGGGCGCGGATGAAGGGATGCATCAGAAGGCGGAGCCCACATTCTAATGCGCAAAGGAAAATCACAACTTCCCATTCAGCAAGATCTTCAAGGCTGTCATGGGGCTCGGGAGCTCTAATCTAGACGGAGCTCGGGATCTGGAATTTTGATCAGACCCAATTAATTTGTGATTCGACCAACACGGAGCCTCCTGGGATGATCTCCGCAGTTCACCCACTTGCGGGCATCTCCGTAACCCCTCCTGTTGGATCTCGGGAGGCCTTTTTTCTGCCCTTACAGGGCGTCTAAGTCCCGACCTCTTTGCCTCTCCTGGGCGGAGGGTAGAGGTGTGCTGCATCAAGGGGGCCTTTGGAGGCCTCTCGCCTATCATCCGAGCTCTTTGGCCAGAATCATCTTCAAGGGGATAGTCGTCTTGGACCATCTCCGAGTCGTTCGACATTCCACAGAAATGAAAGGAATAAGAGTAATCTGGAAGTGAGGGGGGCACTCACCAGAAGTTGTCTGGAACGGTCACCAGAAATCGCCTCTATTGGAAACTGGTGATTGGTTGGAATCGCCTCTCCTGCAGGTCACTCTCACTGGAAATTGCCTTCCCTGAAAATCGTGTCATCTGGCAGTTCATAACAAGAAAAATTTGGAATAGAAGAAATGAGGGTGTCTTCGAGCGCTAGGGTTTATATAACCCTTAAGTGATTCTCACATTTATGGCGAGACATAATGACTGCAGCCGAACCATTATGAGCCGACTTTAGAAGACATGTGGTAAAGCGTCACTGATCTAAGCACTGCTGAGTCGCGCGCCCTTGGCATCGGGCGATGTGCTCCGAATAGTGGAAGTGTCACTTAGCTATCCTTCTTGGCTTACGTGGTGGCCCCTCATGATTACCTGACAATTCAAAATCCTAACCGTTGCCATGCGTCCACCTAAGGTGAACCCACAGACAGTAAACCCCGAGTACGTATCTTCTTGGATATGAGAGTCATGATTCTGGCCGTATGTATTAGAGGCTTGACATTGGAGGCTACTGATTTTCTGCATGTATTTACTCTTTGAGTCCGTGTCCGAACTCAGAGAGTAGAGGGCTTCTGTTATGGGAAGATCAAAGACACCCAAACTCCGAGGCCCATGGTTATTTAGAGCCGACTCAAAACGCAAGATCTCGCACTCTCCCTCTACAACTGAACTTAGACCCAAATTCCGTTGACCTGCCTTAGGCATCGGAGGGTCCCCTGTTTAAGCTATGGTCTCCTTTGCTTACCGTTTCTCTGTAGGACCAGGGCTCGGTAGGAGTTTGGAGCTCTGAGCGGAGAGTAGTTAAGATTTTGACAGCAACAACAATAATGTCGAGTTTTGAGTGATCTACCTTGATTCCATTTTTTAGAAATAACGTGACCCAAAATAATTCCTTTTTGAACCATAAAATGACATTTTTCCCAATTTAAGACAAGGTGCTTCTCTTCACACTTAGATAAGACAAGAGATAAATTGTTAAGACATTCCTCAAAACTACTCCCAAATACAGAGAAGTCATCCATGAAAATCTTAAGAAACTTCCCAACCATATTTGAAAAAGTACTTAATATACACCGTTGGAAAGTTGCTTGGGCATTACACAATCCAAATGGCATTTGTTTGAAAGCAAATGTGCTAAATGGACAAGTGAACATGGTTTTCTCTCAGTCTTCCAGGGATATCTTTATTTGGTTATATCCGGAATATCCATTAAGAAAACTATAGGAGTAGTGGCCTGCTACCCTCTCTAAAACTTAATCAACGAATGGTAGAGGGAAATGGTCCTTCCTTATGACCTGGTTCAATTTTCTATAGTCAATGCCAACACGTCAACCTGTGGTGACATGTGTTGGTTTGAGTTCATTATTAGAATTTTGCACAATAGTTATTCCAAATTTCTTTGGGACTACTTGAGTCGGACTCACTCAAACATTATCGGATATTGGGTAGATGATTTGCACATCTAACAATTTGATCACCTCATTTTTTACAGCTTCCATCATGTTTGGATTGAGATGCCTTTGAGGTTGTCTAATTGGTTTGGCGTCCTCATCGAGGTGGATCTGATGGGTGCATATGGAAGAGCTTATACCCTTAATATTAGAAATGGTCTAGCCCAGGGCTCCTTTGCGATCCCTTAGAACATTCAACAATTTAATCTCTTTATCCTTGTCTAAAAATGAAGAGATCACCATAGGATATATTTTATTTTCACCCCAGTATACGTACTTAAGCTCATTTGGTTGTGGTTTTAAATTAAACTTTTGAACATTGGTTACTGATGGAAGAGGTCACGAGTCCTCGATAGATAGAACTTGAGTGCGTGGTCTCTATTGGTACATACCAATGGCCTGGGTGGTAATGCTCTCATTATCATCACAAATTTCAGTAAGCACTTTTTCTAAATAAAAAATTTTCAAGTCCCTAAAGACTTGAATCAATTCCTTAGTCAGACCAGGTTCCAATTCCTCTTCTTTTATCAAGCAGTCCATGAAATTCAGCTTATGGATCTTATTATTGTCAATGGACTACTTTCATAGATTGAAAATATTTAACTCTAGAGTCATGTTACCAAAAGACAAGTTCATCATTTCATTCCTGCAATTTATGATTACA